>NC_056611.1:22208565-22313565 GCF_018340385.1 Cyprinus carpio
CAGTGAGCACAAGCTAGATTAAAGTGATTATTATGTTTTGAATTTGGATATTCTTCTTACACAAATGCATCGATTCACTACAGGAGGAATTTGTTCCCCCCCCGGAGCCATGTGAGACACTTTTTTTATGGATGGGTGCTTTTTATTGAACTTCTTTTAGACTGAAGCAATGCAACACCTGCTGACTGCAATGACAGAGCTTGAAAGATCAAAGACAATTTTTTATATAACTCCGACTGGATTCGTCTGAAAGAAGAAAGTCATGTACACCTAGGATACCTTGCGGGTGAGTAAAACAGGCTAATTTTCATTTTTGGGTGAACTAACCCTTTAAATGAAGGGGGCACAATAACTGTTTCACGCTTCATTCCCATTGGAACACAAACAAAGATATTTTTAAAGAAATCAGAGAGCTTTCTGACCCTGCACAGACAGCAATGCAAATTACACATTCAAGTTCCAGAATGGTAGGAAAGACATCATTAAAGTAATTCATGTGACTTCAGTTATTTTCATAAATTTTATGAAGTGACGCGAATGTAGATGTCCAAAACAAACAAACAAACAAAAAATCCACTAATTTACCACTTATTTACACGAGAGCATCACAACGCATGAGTGTTGTGTTCATGCAACAGAAGACTAAATTGACGTTAAACCGCTGGAGTCACATGGCTTACTTCACAATGTCTTTCCTACTGTTCTGGAACTTAAATGTGTAAGTTGCATTCCTGCCTATAGAGGGATCAGAAAGTTCTTGTAGGCTATTTCATCAAAAATATCTTAATCTGTGTTTTGAAGATGAACAAAGGTATAATGGGTTTGGAACGACATGAGGGTGAGTAATTAATGACAATTAAAATTTTTGGGTGAACTAACCCTTTAATGTTTATGGAGTACATTTTGGCTGGAAGGGTAGAACTAAGTTAATTTCCATTAGTTTGTTTGGTTACAGATCATTAGATCTAGCGTTCTGACTGTGCTACAGTAAAAGCCATACATTAGTTTAGAATGGTGATTGAACTGATTGTAATTATCTATAAACTCATTGTTTTTAATGCACACCTTCCAGTCAATCAGAGAGAATCAAAGAGTCCACCAAAAAAAAAAAAAACCCTATTGAGACCTGATGTTAAGTATTGAGAATAATAGCTTATAAAACTAGTTTTCATTACCTTTCCACTCCCTCAGCTCTCTCTCTGTTTTCATACTGAATTGGCACTAATATTGTAAATCTTCTTTTAGCTCTTTGATTTCATTTAACTCCTCAATCTCTTACATGGCTGAGGAGACAGAGGACTTGGTCCACTTGATTTCTCCAGCACTCCCACAGGTCTTAGTTCCTGAAATACAATAGCAGTTATGAGGTGTTCTAAACTATAAAGATAGTAGTTAATACAAGATCAAATAAATAAAGTAGAGTACTGCTCACCGTTATTTGAGTTACTTGTTTCACCACAGCCATCATCTTCTGTTGAATTATATTTTTGGTCTTCTTTTTTTAGCTGTTAATAGTGCATTTTCCTGAAAATAGCAATCACACACTAAAAAAATGTCAATTTACACACATTAATGTCACACTACTGAACATAAATACTGGTTTACAGTGCTGAAAAAAAAATCCTGATTTATTCTATTTTTGTATATATCCAGTATATTGTCAGATATATTTTTAATAACTTAACAGTGATAAAAAGAAAAATAATGATGCAAACAGAATTCACTTCTGCTGTGAAGCAGCTCTAAACAGTAAAAAGTGTCAGTGTTCAGTTGAAATCAGTGTTGACTCATCTAGAAAAACAGTGGTGTCAACATCTAGCTAAGTTCAGTCCTTATCCAATAGTGTCAGTGGAGTCAGATCAATAATATTGCTGAATATTATGGGTTCACAAATAAGCAAGCCAAAAGTCAACAGTGGCAAGGAACACAAACACCATCACGTGAAAAAAGAGTGGGAGAAAATATGTTTAGTTCAGGAATCAGTTTCCCTCTGGCTAACAAATGAACATGGTGTGATTATGATTCAGGCTGCATCACAATTTAGATTGAAATATACAGGACTGTAGGCCTGCAAGTAGCTGGAGTTATTAATCTCATTTAAATACTATCTAAAATCAGGTTTACATTTCTGGCTAACTAGAATGTGAGTGACCTTTAATGCATTTCCAGAAATAAAGTCTCACCAACATCTGTCGAGTACCTTTTCACTGTCTCTCTTCTGCTCTCTCCTAATGCTTCTTCTGTTGCAGAGAGGGTTACACTGTATGCTGAACACTTTTCAATGGGTTGACGCTCTCCTAGAAACAAACAAAAAGTATACTCAGTGCAATTTTGTTCATTCCATTATTATAAATGATGTACTGATGCCATTGAAATGAGAACTGAACTGAGCTGGACAATGACATGACTAATTTCTACAGATCTGCTTATGACTAAATTGCTGAGCCATAGCATAATTAAATGCATCTTGGTTATGTCACTAGTTGTATTGAGATTAGTTTTCTTGGATTAGATTTTAAGATTTTATAATATAATTATAATTTGTTTTACTATAGTAAAAGTGTAGTAAAAACAGCAGTAAAGCAGTTGTTTTGTCTTTCTATCAGACTTAAGTTCTGTGCTATCATAAGCTCCTCGCACACTGACCCGCGTGTGCTACAGATCAGTTCAGAAGCGGCGTTTCCTCTCATCTCAGTGGGCTGAATAAGATATTCCTGAAGTCGTTTTACATCTCTCTAAAATGATAACTAAAGATATATGAGGACATTAGACATACTCACCACTAAACTGGATGACTCAACAACAGGGACGTTGCACAAGATCCTGGGCCCTATGCATAGGCAGTCCTAGTGGGCCCCATTGCCACACCCACCCCCCCCCAAACCCCCCCGCCCCCCATGAAAATATCCAGGTAAAATAAAATATATTCCAGACTTTTCAAGGGCCATCTCTTCCTTTGGGGCCCTGGTAATCAGTACTGGTTTTACCCCCAGTCCGACACCCCTGCTCGACAAAGTCAACGCTCCAACTCGTCTGATGAACTTCTCTTCCGGAAACTGTTTCTTCTCTTTTCTCACACTTGTGAACGGTCTTGGGTTGTAATGTTGTTATGTCTTTGTGCTTTAATTGTGATAGTTCACATATTAATGACGTTGTCAAACCAAAACATAGGCTATTTTATACTTTTATATCCATCCTGCAGTAGACACTACGGAAAAGACGCTGATTTACCGTTAACAGTAATCAGCTGATCGCGAGACTCGACAACGACCGTTGGCGCGAAGGAAGATCTCATGTGCGGGCTATTAATCTATGCAGGTGAAATATTCCATAGGCAAATATTTTTTGTAAAAAATATTTTATATGAATATTTTATAGGAAGTCTACATTACAAAAGTAAATAAATAAATAAATACACTTGCCAATACTGTAACCACAGCACATGCTACATGTTGCACAATACAGCAAACTGCAGTACAGGGCCTATACATGAAGACTTTAATGGCAATGAGCCATTGGCAAAACCAGCCTCTTAACATCCACTTGTCTCCACTTAATATTCACTTAATCAGTAATATATTCATCATTTTCTACCTCACATTGACGTACTCACAGTGTCACAACCTGTTTGCACATTCGCCTGTTGCACATTCCTGTGTATCTTAATATTTAAGAATACAGTATAATGCACATATGCACATTTGCCTCTTGTACAATCCAGAGCGTACAGCCCTCCTTTGTCCTTGGTTTCCTCGTCCAGCCCTGAGGGGGCTTCCAATTCTCCAGTGCCTGTCCCCCAGTTAAGCCCAGGAAGGGCTCCTGTTCACCAGTTAAGCCCAGAAAGTGCTCCTGTTCCCCAGTTAAGCCCAGAAAGTGCTCCTGTTCACCAGTTAAGCCCAGAAAGTGCTCCTGTTCCCCAGTTAAGCCCAGGAAGGGCTCCAGCCCCAGAGCTCTCTCCAGTGTCGGCTCCAGCCCCAGAGCTCGCTCCAGTGCCTGCTCCTAGAATGTGTCCTCCAGTGCAGTCCTCAACCTAAAGATTTAACCCTTTTTTTTGTGTCAGGTCCATACAAAAAATAGGGTTTATTAGATAACCGTTTTGAGTTGATGTATATGCTTTTATTTATTATTATTTTTTAATTAACTATTTTTTTTCCAACCCATTGATGTGTTTCCTGTAGTTATGCAAAGATTTGATTTCAAAAACAGTATCAGTAAACAATTTCTTATGATTTTAAATCTGCACTGAACTTCAGATCAACCTCAAAGTAAAAGGCAGTACTAAAGTCTGATTTTGTGGTGGATGTGTTCAAATTTGATCATCTTAATTCAAGGTCAATTCATAATGCATGGTGTAAATGTTTGAAAATGATTAACAGTTGAAAATAAAAATAAAAAAATAATTAGAAATTTAGAAAAGTAGTCAAAAAGTAATTGAAAAATATACACTACTATTACATTTTAAATAGGGTAACTTGTAATATGTAACCTATTACATTTCCAAAGTAACCTTCCCAACACCGAGCATTGGTGATGTTATCCAAATATTGTGCAATAACGTTGTGCAATGATGAGTTGCTGAAATTAGAAACAGATGAAGAGCAAGAAAAACAGCACCAATCTGGTCAGAATAAAAACTGCCATCACATCAGGGTTTTTGAGCTCTTCAAATAGTGGGTAAGCAATTTATTTCAACATCTCTCATCAGCACTTTTCTAAATACAAATCGTGTGTTTTTATTTCTCCTTCCTTAAAAGTGTTAATACCTAAATACTACATTTCATTAGAATGTCATATAAAAAATAGTTAGTATAACTACTTACTACTGTCATATTTGTGCTACAGTACTAACAAACCTGGTTTCCAGTGATTGTTTCTGTTTCAGCACATTAGTCGGAGATGCTGCAAATTCTGTTCATCTTGACTGTCATTATAATGACAAATAGTGAGCTTTCATGTGAGTTCTGACTTTTATCTTATTTCTTGATTATTCCAGTTGAACCAGTATTATTTTTGTTTTAGTTTTTCAACATATTCTTCTCATGTTTCTCACCCTAAAAGCAACTAAAATACATATTTGTCTCTTCTGTATGAATAATCTCAGAAGTAGCCAAAAGAAGGAAGGTAACATGAACAGAAGCATAACCGTCTAGATACTTTGCTGTTTTTATAAGACATTTTTCATAAGTGAGTGTAGAGAGCTCTGATAGACAATGCAAAATATACACATTATTGCAAATTGTTGTTGATATAATCATAAATGTCTAGTTAAAACACATTAAACAATGTAGAAGACAAATAATTAAACTTACATGTGTTAACAGTCTGTCTGATCTTTTGATTTGATTTTGATTTTCAGACCCTGAAGCACGAACTAACTTCTCCCTCAAAGTAGAAGACAACATCACTGGAGAGGACGGTTTGTGCATCATAGTGTCCTGTGTTGTCACTATCCCTGAAAGTGTCTCAGATCCCATTAGGACAACCTGGTTCAAAGGAGATCCACAAAACCTGTCTGTTGAAGTTTCTAATTTTAAGAGAAATATTGGATTTCCTCAAAATGAGAAAGAGTGCAGCTTTTCGCTAAACCACTTGGTTCAGGGCAAATCTGATGGTGAATACAGATTAAAACTGGAGTGGGGAGAAGGAAACATGTATATCTTTCCTCAGACAGTAAATATTACTGTTAAAGGTGTGTATTTGTTTATATGCTTTTTGGACAGAGAAAAACATACAAATCCAAATTAATTTATAGAATTTTTCATTCCAATAAATAATTGTTTTTAGAGCTTACCCAGAAACCAACAATAAACGTCCCACTGCTCACAGCGGGAGAGAAGGCCGAGATATCATGTAAAGTTCCAGGGGACTGCTTCCAACCCTTAGCAGATATTGTGTGGACAGGCATTAGGCCTAATAATACTAGACTTGGAGCTCGTGGAGTGCCTGGCAGGAGTGAGCACTTTTCTATAATGACTTTTTATCCTAAGCCTGAACATCACAATACTGAGCTCACCTGCACAGTGACACTTCAAGGACGTATTCGGACTGAAAGTACTGTCATCCTCAAAGTAAGACGTATGTATCATTTCACTTACACCACATCATACATTCTCATTTGAAGAAAGGCGATAAACACCACATTTTAAATAAACGCATGATTATTTGTATTTAGATTCCCCAGTAATCCTGAACAGCTCTCGTTGTTTTGTGTGGGGTGATGAACTGAGATGCATGTGTGTCAGCAGTGGTGTGCCGTCACCCCAGATATCCTGGCCAGTATTGAAAGATAGCACTAAACACAGCAGTGCTGTTTCAGTAGAGGAGAACATCAGCATTAGCAACATCTCCATTCCTGGATTTAGTAAAGTCAGCGCTACCGTTGAATGTGTCAGTGAGAATATCATTGGTACTACAAAGATGGAAATCCAAGTGCACAATCATGCTGAAAAACAAAACCCCAAGGTAAGCAGGAGGCAATCACCATATCTATTTTATACAAATCATCCAAAACATTTCCATTATGAAAATCATAATTGTTTTCTATTTTCTTTTTGTCATTTTTTAGAAATGAGTTGCAGTTTGTCAACCCCAGATGTATATGACTCTAAAGACGAACAAAAAAAATCATAATTAATTCCCTCATCTCTCACCTTCATGACTTCCCAGATGTTCTGTATGGTTTTGTTCAGTTAAACACGAACAGTTTGCATGTAATGTCAGCAGCTTCTGAAGCATGACGTCTGTGCCTTTCACGAAAAGTTAACGGACCCTGTTTGTTCGTCAAGTGAACTCATAGTTGACTGGGAGTGATGGTTTATAATACTAAAAACTTTAGTAATATTTTCTTTCTTTATTTAGAAATATTACTATTGTTGTCACACTCGTCTATCATTTTGCTTTAGAAGACACTGATTCTTCAACAGGAATCCTTCATATGGATTACCGTTGTGTACATTTTGAATGGTTTCTGGAGCTTTAAAGGGTTAGTTCACCCAAAAATAAAAACTAGCTCCTCATTTACTCACCCTCAAGGCATTCTAGGTGTATATGACTCTCTTTTTTCAGACAAATGCAATCAGAGATTAATGTCCTGGCTCTTTCAAGCTTTGTAATGGCAGCGGGTGGGTGTTTTCTTCTTCTTCTCCTCTTGGTTAATGGCGGATTGCAAACAACTTTTAGGTGCATACCACCACCTACTGTACAGGAGTGTGCAACAATATGTCATTTAGAGTGTTTTCATATTCTGGGTGGATGTTTTCGTTCAACAGTCCAAAAGAAGTCCAATAAAGCGCATCTATTCATAATAAATGAAGTGCCACACCTGTAGCTAATAGATGCGTTTTTGTAAGAAAAATATCCATATTTAAAACATTAGAAAGCATGCATAGAAACTTCCACTAACTGTCATTCAACCTTCTGGTCTCTCTCGTGAAACCAACACGGAAGTGACTAAAACTGCAATTCACGGACTGGCCGCTAGGGGCTGGCTCCAAAAGGGAGTCAGTCCAATAGACTCCTCATGTTAAAATGCCCAACTTTACAGCAGAAAAAAATGTTTACAGCCTGGTACAAAAAGTGTTTTTGGTCTACATAACTAATTTTGCCCTTCATGACAAAGGTGTATAATTTTTTTTATAACTCATCCGTTTAAATTATATTAAGCCTTAAAGTTCTGCATAATTAAGGGTGTGGCCACTTGAGTGACAGGTGGATTGCCGCTGCTGACATGGCCATGGAGCTTGGTGGGCATGGTTTAAGTATCCATCTCCCGCATCTTTGCGCATTTCCGATTATCCGGGATTGACGCGCTGCCAAGATGGCGATGACTGGCTCCGCCCACTTTGAGCTTCAAAAACGCTCTTCGGAAATCTACGGGTGATGTCACGGACACTACGTCCATGTTTTTATACAGTCTATGCCTAAGACTTATGCATAGCACATGTGCTGGTGAGAAGTGACAAACACGGAAGTGCGGAGGAGAGCAAAACAAAACAACGGTCACGAATTAGAAGTACAAAACGAGGATTTGTAAAAAAAAAAATAAAAATGTTGGAGGATTTCGATATATTGTTAGCCAAGAGGAACTGGTTTTCCTTTGCTAAAGTAAGGAAACTTTGCTTCCTTTGCTCCTGTAAACAAACATTGGTTCTCGCGAGACTAGCATATACATCATCCACCCGGAATGGCTTGTGTGTATGACAGTTAGCGGAATTTAGAGAAAACTGTTTCTAACGTTTTAATTATGGATATTTTTCTTACAAAAAAGCATCTATTTACTTTATTCACCCCCCGGAGCTGTGTGCCACTGTTTAGTATGGATGGATGCACTTTATTGGACTTCTTTTGGGACTGTTAAATGAAAACACCCATTCACTGCCATTACAAAGCTTGGAAGACCCAGGACAATTTTTTACATAACTTCGACTTGGTTGAACTAACACTTTAACTTTTAGGCATCTGTCAACTTGCATTATAATGCACACAGATTATTTTTATGAAAATATGTTTTTTCTTTATTCCAATAAATCTTCTGGAAAAGCAGTTTCTCCAAGAACATGTACAAATAAAGCAAATAAACCCGTTTATCATTTTGTTTACTTTATTTGTTGTTTCACTTTTAAAGAAGACTGGCGTCATTTGAGGCTGGAGACTTTTATTAAACAAAAAGAAAGCAAGCAAAGAACATCATGTAAATTATTATTTAAATAACGATCGGAGGTTTTCTGGTTTGCATTATGTTGTCAATAAGGAAACAACATTACTTTGTTCATTATTATTGCCATCACACAGTCAGAAACATACAAATATTCTTTACAACACTCAAAGTGAAAAATTAAGTTTGACCTACAAATGCGCCCCGAATCTGTTTGCTTACAAATAAATAGCTGTGTATATATCTTCAAACATGGACTGTCTGTGTTACTAATTGCACATATAATGTCATTTTGTGTGTGACTTCCTGCAAAATATACACCATTGTTGCACAATGTATGTTCTTGTTGTGTGGTCAAAGGTTCACAACACAGAACTATGTATCATGCAGAGTATTTACATTTGTTGGTATCCTACCAAGGTGCCTTGAATGCTTAATAAATGTAAGATGCAATTAATTTAATATAATAATGACTCATTAATCTGTTAGTCGAATTGCATTTCAAGGGCTAATCGCATAAACTGACCATCTAACAAACATCTATCGACACAACCTTACCAGAGGATTACAAGCTTACATTAAAACATTACATTTATTCCAAGCACCTTAGGTAAAATGATACCCTCCTTTATGTTCCAAATGGTGGTTATTTATTATTCAGTTTCAAAGGATGAACTACAATAATACATTATTTAATATGACTTTCTGTTCATATCAAATCAGCTAAACCATATTGGATTGCAGTGTGTACCGGGACAGGGATGACCATCAGGCATTATCAGAAACTACATCAGATTGGCTGAATTATTATCAGGGTGATTTTGTTCTTCAATTTATTTGGAACATATTTAAAACAAATATATGTCTGAATAAAAGGGTATAAAGTAGTTGGGACAAACAAAATCCAGCAACCATTCAATTAACCAGTTTTGAATCCAGTTACTGGCCTGTTTTCATTTACAAATACAAATAAATGAAGATAAAGTATAAATTAGAAGTAAAAAACGTTATCAATTTATAGGAACAGCTCACCCAAAAATTTACATTTTGTCATTATTTACTCACCCTCATGTTGTTCCAAACCTGTATGAGTTACTTTCTTCTGCTGAAGATAAAAAAAAAAAAGAAAAAAAAAGAAAATGTATTTTAGTTGACGGTAGCCATTGACTTCCATAGTGTTTTTTTTTTCTTTCTTTTTTTTTGTGCTATGGACGTCAATGGCTTCCAGCAACTGTTTGTTTACCAACATTGTTTAAAATATCTTCATTTATGTTCCACAGAAGAAAGAAAACCATACAGGTTTGGAACTACAGGGTGAGTAAATGATAACAGAATTTTCATTTTTGTTGAACTGTCTCTTTAAGCCAACAATAAGGACGTCACCCAAAACTGAAAACCATGTTATTTACTCACCCTCGTTTTCTTCCAAACCCATAAGGAACAAATGATCACTAAAAAGAACAAAAACATCATAACAGCACCATAAAAGTAGTCTGTACAACTTAATATTTAAAATTTTGAGTCTGGAACTAAAACAAAATTGCATCACATTCAGATGTTTTGCCATCACTGATGTCAACAATGGCTTCAGAACTCTTGAAATATTGAACACAAGGTTTTCATGGTACTTTTATTATGTTTTTGGTCTTTTTTTATACTTAACAGATGTGGTCACTATAAACTATTGATGTAATAAAATAACTAAATGAAGATTCTTGCGACATGCAGGATGAGTTTACTGAATTTTCATTTTTTAGGTGAACTATTCCTTTAACAATGAATTCTGGGTATATGATAAAAGTATCAGCGGAGGAATATTGAAATGTGCATGTAGACTGGTACACTCAGAAAAAGACTGAAACAACCGCTGCATTTAACAGAGTGTTAGTCCTTCCAGACAAACCCAGAGTTGGGATAGTGCTTATACATTATGTCGAGGCACACATAGCACCTCGTTCCCTGATGCTTCGACTTACAGCGGACACAGTGAGAAGGACCACTAGTGACTGAGTCTCACCTGCAAACCATACCATTTCCCGTAAGCTTGCTTCAAACTAAAAGCTCTACTGTAACACTTGGGGAAAAAAACATTCCTTTTGGAAAGTGTTGTCTTTTAAACCAGAAGATTACTAAAACCTCTCATATCTGATTGAGAGACAAAATATCTGGTATGGTTACAGTCAAGAATGGGTATAAATAACCAAAAACATAGATAAATATATAAAGAAACTATTGTACAGTATCTTTTACTGATATGGGAACATATAATTCCCAGAACCTTGGAGATGTAAGAGAATGCAATCTAAAACAACCTCCGCTGAAAATGCCACATGCAATATGGGTGAAATAGGAAATTTGTGGAATTATTGGGCCCTAGTGGCCACCGTGTCCCGTTTGGCCGAGGCATCAGGGAAGAATCGCGGTTCATTTGGCCTTAATTTCAGTGTAGTCGCTGCCGTCACCATCAGCCCTCCTGAAGCCTCCCTCCCGGTGTCGTCCATGGAGAAACTCTAGTGCGGCATAATTCAGCTCTTGCCTCTCCATGTCTGCCATCGGGCCAACAGATTGGTAATCACTGTCGTCTCCCTGTAAAAATAATTTAAGGAAATATTTAAGCACAATATTTGGAGACAGAGCAGGAAAACTTTGGTCATGTCAAAATAAAAGTCCTTAACAAGACACTCAAAAGCACTGTTAGCAATTAGCCACTAAACAGAATGAGGTAGCCAGCGCATGAACTATTAGCTTCCAGGCAGCAGTGAACAGCATTGTTAAAACAGAAATAAATCTAAATCATTTTTGTAGTAACTGAATTTTTTTCTCAAAATATTTTGCTTTTATTGTTGTCTAGTGCTTGTTTATTTCACCTCCACCCATTTGTTTACATGCTCATCTTAAATTTCAGCCTTACCGTGCCTTCCTCTAGGATGGAGTTAAACTTTGAGCCCAGGAGCTCAGTCTTAAGCTATGTTAGGGGAAGAAAAAGAGACAGAAGATGCATAGAAAGCAATGAAAGAGGAGAGAATAGAGGTCAGGAAATGCTCTAAGCATAGGCCTACACTGGAACTCTCAGTTGTGACGTACTATCCACACTTGGCTTTGTGACAGTGCCTATATTCAAAATAGCATATGCAATTTGCAATATGCAGTTTGTTTTGCCATAGACTATGCAGATGACCTACTATAATACATTTAATACATACAACAGAGCACGCTGTATCCTACAATGCAAAACGTTTCACTTGGCCTTCCATTTCTAGTGTGACTATTAAAGTGGAGGTTTTCAGCCATCTCTTTATTAATTAATGGTTTGATTTGACTTTGATAAATTTGATAAAGGATTGAAAATAACTTCTCATTTACAAGATGATGATTGGATATTACCCGCATGCAACATGATGAGGTCATGTCACAACAATGTAGCATAAAGTTGAGAAATAGTGCCTCGCTTGCACTTACTATTTTTTAAAAATAGTTGCATAAAGTGTATAATGTGCAATATTAATATGAGCTAGCATACCATTCTGATCATAGCAGATGTCAGGTCTGTAAACTGCACGGTTTCCCTCTTTAAAGGGTTAGTTCACCCAAAAATGAAAATTCTGTCATTAATTACTCACCCTCATGTCTTTCCAAATCCGTAAGACCTTTGTTCATCTTCAGAACGCAAATTAAGATTTTGTTGATTCAATTTGAGAGCTCTCAGACCCTGCATAAACAGCAACAAAACTGCAATGTTCCCAGGTCCAGAAAAGTATTCTCGTAGCTTCGTAAAATTACAGTTGAACCCCTGATGTCACATAGCCTATTTTACCAATGTCCATGCTGTTTCTGGACCTGGGAACATTGCAGTTGTGTTGCTGTCTATGCAACCTTAATTTTTTTTCTGAAAACGAGCAAAGGTCTTACAGTTTTGGAACGACATGAGAGTGAGTAATTAATGACAGAATTTTTTTGGGTGAACTATCCCTTTAAATCATTATCTAAAAATTCATTACAGAGTATATAGGAATAATAAATGAGCAGTTCTTTTTAATCTGTGGTTCCTGATTGTTTTAATGCCAAGGCTAAGTGTGGAAAGCTAATTACAACTAGAGAAGTGCCAGTATATAATATCATTTGCCTTAAATATGCATGAAAAAGACCACATAATGTTGATTATTTTATTATACGGTGTGCACGCTTTTATTTTGTATTATCACTGTGTGTGCAAGTACTGTGTACTGTGTAGGTGATTTATTCATTATTGTAGTATCTCACCACTTTTTTCCTGAGACTCTGTTTGTCCTTCTTGACTGCGCTGTAGAACATTGAGGGATTCTCCACTTTAGATCCCACGTCCTGCCCAGGGTTACCATTTTCTCTGGGGGGGTGGAGTCAGAGAATCAGACTCTGTCTCACACTCAACCATACTGTAAACTAACTAGCTTGCGGCAACACTTTAAAGGGATAGTTGATCCAAAAATCAAACTTCTGTCATTTTTTACTCATCCTCATGACATTGCAAACCTGTATGACTGACCTTCTTCAATGGAACACAAACCAAGACATTTTGCAGAATGTTTTAGCTGCTCTTTTCCATACAACTCTTTGAGTCTGAGCTGCTCTTTTCCATCCAATGAATGGAGACTGGGGTCGACCTTCAAAAAATGATAATCTTCAATTGATTTCAATGATCATTGGTCACAAGACATGAAAAACCAATGAATATCTTTGTGCATTATTTTTCATTTTAATTTTTTTGTGAACATTTTTAAGTAATATCTTTTTATCTCTTTCAGTGTTTGACAGACCTTGTTCTTTTACATTGTATGGAAAAGAACTGCTTGGACATTTCAGCAAAATATTTTTGCTTGTGTTCCTTCAGAAGAAAGAAAACCATATAGTCAGTAAAAGACAGAATTTAAATTTTTAGGTCAACTATTCCTTTAAGCCTGGGCATCCATTTTAACACAAGGGGATCATTGCAACCCCTTAAATAAAACTGGCATTGTGCCACAGTGTCAAGTTTGGGAGTGTTTCGTTTTGATTTCCAATGGGACGTTTTATTTTTTCTTGCAAAATGAGATAGGAGCAGGGTGTTTGCTGCAGAGCTCAGTGGTTTGAGGATGAAAAGCAATGGCATGGGGCAATTGAACCTGCAATAGATTTGTTAGTCTGCAGCTTCATGCACAATGGGTCATGTTTACCATTGTACCAAGCAATCAAATTGGATCATCTGTGAGTGGGTTATGGCTTGAAAACCAAATGCCAAAAAAAAAAAAAAAAAAAAAAAAAAAAACTGAACATGGATGACTAGGCTTGGGTGTTTTGATACCTACAAACCCCAGTCCCAACCCACAAACTTTACCTAAATGTTCTTCTCCCAGTCTTTCTGGTGAAGGATACTCACTTTTTATTATTCTGACCCACGTATCTCACAGCTGCGATGATGAAGGCGATGACTGCCACACCTCCGATAGTCCCCACTATGACAGCCATCATGAACTTTTCTGAAAGAGTGTGTAGAGTTCATTGATGATGCATCAAAATTGCATTAACAGATGCACATGTGGTTTCAGTAAAGGTCTACTTACTCTCCTGCTGCAGTTCCAAGCGGATGGTCTCGGAGCCGTACATGTTGCTGATGCTACAGTGAACATGGACAGCAGTATCACCATTGTTCCCCCTTTCACCCTTGTCCTGGAGCTTGATGATCCCAGTGGACGTGTACCCATCTGAGTATGTGCGGTAGTTAAACAGGCTGTTGGAGTTGTTGATGGTGATGTTGAGGTCAGGCAGGTAGAATTCAATCACAGGCTCAGGGTTTCCCGATGCAATGCACACACACTGAACACCCTCACGGACTATAGTGCACTTAGAGTCCTCAAGGAGGATGGGGGCAACTGGGAAAATTGAGCAGAAATAGTCAAAAAGCATATCTATCAATGTTTTCACACTGCTACAACTCAAGACAGTCACATGACACTGTAATCCATCTCATGTCCAAGACCATTTTTTGAGGAGCATTTGAAACTGGACTTGGACTTAGTCATAGAAAATAAGGTCTTGGACATTAGACAGACTTAAGTCCCAGTCTGGACTTGAGTACTGCAACACTGGCATCTCTAACTTCAACTATTCTACATTCATCTATGCCAGAGGTGTCAAATTCAGTTCCTGGAGGGCCACTGTCCTGCAGAGTTTAACACCAACCCTCATTAAACACACCTGAACCAGCTAATCAAGATCTTCAGGATTACTAAAATCTTCCAGGCAGGTGTTTGGAGCTACTCTCTCTGCAGGACAGTGTACAAATGTTTGAAAAATGTGATCTGTGCTCATCTTGCCATCTTAAAGTGATAGTTCACCCCAAAATGTAAATTCTGTCATTTATTACTCACCCTCATGTCATTCCAAACCTGTAAGACATTCATTCATCTTAATAACACAAATTAAGATATTTTTGATGTTATCTGAGAACTTTCTGACCCTGCATAGACAGCAAGGCTACTACCATGTTCAAGGCCAAGAAAGGTAGAATGAAATCATCCATGTGATATCAGTGGTTCAACCTTAATTTTCTAAAGCTACAAGAATAGTTTTTGCTCGCAAAGAAAAAAAAAAAAAAAAAATTAATTCAACAATTTCTTTTCTTCCGTGTCAGTCTTTGACGTGCATTCAAGAGAGTAAAATGACGCATGCCTGTGGTGCTGAATGAAGGTATATTTGTTTTCTTTGCACACAAAAAAGTTGAACCACAGATATCCCATGGACTATTTTATCAATGTCCTTACTACCTTTCTGAGCCTTGCTTGACCGTTGTAGTTGCGCAGCTGTCTATGCAGGGTCAGAAAGTTCTCAGATAACATCAAAAATATTTTAATTTGTGTTATTAAGATGAACAAAGGTCTTATGGGTTTGGAACAACTTGAGGGTGAGTAATTAATGACAACATTTTTGGGTAAACTATCCCTTTAAGGCTTCACACAGGTTGAACACAAGCCAAAACCAACTTTTCTTTAGAGAAAATGTCTCGATTTACTAAGCATAACTAAGCACGGTCTCCTGGCTCAGTTTTTCAACTGGTCAGTCTTTTCCAGTGACTTACATTCTACCGTAATGTTAAATGAGTTGCTGGCCCGTCCGTGTTCATTCTCAGCTAGACAGTGGTAGACTCCGTGAGCCTGCGGCGTGATCTCGTGCAGCTCAAGCACAGATCTCTCCTCTGCTGTGATAGTGCCCACCAGTTCCCCATCCTTTAGCCAGGTCAACGTGGGCATTGGGTTTCCTTTGCTGATGCACTGTAGGGAAACTGAAGATCCTTCCAACAACGTTAGAGATTCATTGATCCATGGCTCCCGTGGAGGATCTTCCAGTTTAAGAGGAAATAAAGAAGAATGAGGAAATGAAGAATGTTCAGATGGATAATGGAATTTTAGCATATCGCTTACTGCTGCCATACAACGTATTTACACAACACTGAATAAAATTTTTTAAAAACTATAGCCAATAGCTGCTTCCAAAAACACCCCCATTCCCTAAAGTATAGCTTTTACAGTAGCGTTAAATGGTTAATATTGTAATACACAAGAGAGCATGAACATTAACTTACAATTTACTGCCAGATACATAGATGTGTTCATGCTGCCGTAGCCATTGTCACCAACGCAGGTATAGACACCTTCCTCCTCTGGGGTCAGGTTATCCAGAGGCAGCGAAGAGTTTGATGCAATTTCTGACATCAGCTCTTTGTCTCCAAAATACCAGGTTATTGTGGGGGCTGGATTACTGTCCACATCACAGTGCAGGACCACCGAGCTTCCCTCCATTACCTCTTGAGACACATTTACCCACACAGTTCGAGGGGCGTCTACAGATAAGAGGATAAGTCAGTACATATTGTCTCTGTGATTAACAAGCAGTTATAAAATAGTGATTTGGTGGAACTCACACTTGATGTCCAGTGAAATGAGGCGTTCATAAAAAAAGGTGGTGTTTTCGTAATGAACCCGACAGCCCAGCAGCTGGCCATTGTGCATGGGTTTGGGTGTGAAGGTGAGGGTGCTGGACAGTACTGCGGTGTTGCTGTCCTCAACATTGTCAGGGGTGAAAACAGGGTCAGGCAGGTAGTCTGTGTACATCCAGTGGATCTGTGGACTCATGTCTGGACAATTGTCTGGGACATTACAGGTCAAGTCCAGACTTTGGTCACTAACAATCTCCTCTGGAACATCGATGTTGGGCTGATCTAGAGGAGGAAGAGATATTTAAAGTCAATATTTTTTCCATTTTAATATGCATTTTTGGTTTTAATGTGCATTTTTCATCAGGCAAAATAGCTATTTATTCATTTTTTTAACACATTTGCATTCAGGTCTGGCTCCATTCTTCTATAGTACACCTCCTTTCCACAATCCAAAGTCCCGCCCTACATATTAAATATGCTGTTTGATCCAGAAATACATCTTACTATGAAAGTAAATTGATTGTGGTTGAAATGTTGACTTCAAATGCTAGACCAAATGTGTTTCATGTTGACTTCAAATGCTAGACCAACAATATTTTAGTAACCACACTGCAAACTCAGAATTATATTCTTATTCTTACTCATTTACTCACCCTCATGTCGTTATAAACCTTTACGAATTTCTTTCTTCTGTGGAACCAAAATAAGATATTGTGACCATTTTTCACATTATCTTCTTTTAAGTTCCACAGATGAAAGAAAATCATACAGTTTTAGAATAAGGTGAGGGTAAGTAAATGATGACAAAATTGTCATTTTTGTTTGGATTTTAAATATTACTTGGAGACACATCAAAAACGAATAATTAAAAAATGGCCTTACCCAACACCTGTAGATTTGTGAAGTCAGGATAAGTGTAGATGTTTGCGCCACCCAGGTCTGCCCTGAAGTAATACCTCCCAGAATGTTCCACGCCAACATTATTTATCAGCAGAGTGCAGTTTTTTTGTGTTAAGTCACCAAGGAGCTTGGTCCGTCCCTTGTAACTTTCATGAACAATATCTGTGCGTGACTTATACACCACTGGGGGGAAAAGCTGGGGGTAGGGGTGGCCGAAATACCAGATCCCGTGGACCCCTCTGTAAGGCCTGACGCCAGAGGGATATGTGAATGAACAGGGTATAACCACACAGGAGTTTGTCATGGCTGAAATGTCTCTGGGCATCCACACATTCCACTGAGCACTTACATCTGTTCAGAGAAAGCGAGAAGAGTGCAGGTAATTTAGTTAATAAAATAACATGTCTCTTGGATGTGTACTATAGTGACAACATGTACCATAGTATCTCAGCAGCATTAACCAAAGGAACCATAGAAACAGCACGTTCGATTCAGAAGAAGTTGTTACCTTTCAGAATAAGCAGCAGAGGCAACAGCAGCAGCTCCAAGCCCTTCATGGTCTCGGTTTAACTCTGGACCATAGACCTCTGTTACAAAACCAGCACATGCATCAGCAAGACAAACAGACTCTACTAACACAATTGCACTTGTTGTTCTCTTGTTCTCTTAAGAGATGGGGAGAAAAGGAGTGACGGTTCAGGATATGAGATGATCCTTGTGTAAAACTTGTTTTGCATGTATATATAAGTTTTGATGTGCAGTGTATTTTTTAACACAAAGTTAACACGATTTAAATTGTTTTGGACATATTTCACCCCAGAATCAAGAGAATTTTTTTTTTTTTTTTTTTTTTTTTTTTTTTTGCTTATTCTAGGACTAAAACTATAAATAATCAATGTACTTCCTTAAAATGTATGCTTATTTAAATCAATAATTTTTTAATTTCTTTTTTATATAGTAATGAGAAACAACTTTAATAATAATAATAATAATAAAGCAAATATACAGATGCACCTATACCGAATTACAAACTTAACAAACTACTGTTTAGGCAAAATATACATTCTCTTTCCTATTTTATTTTATTTTATTTTAGGGTGAAATGTGATCTGGATATGTTTCTGAAGGATTCCCCCTATTCTATGACATAAATATTAGAAAACAGAGGTGCAGCTGGGGTGGTGGATTAATGACAAAATAATTGTTACAGAAGTCAAGTACTGTAAGTTGTGTTGTGTTGTGATCGTCAGAATTAGGCAAACAGGTTTCATTTAGTACTCCATGATATGGTTCATTAAGAGAGAGAGAGCTCTAAATAAATCCTATATCTTATATCTATATATTTTGATTATCTTATGCATCTTATGCTGCTTCTCATATATACTATGAATTATCTAATAGTTTTGGACACTTCTAAAATTTCTATTTGTTTTAGGCAATACCTTGAACTGCTGGCAGAGTGTGCTGAACCACAACCAACTTTAACTCCCTCTCCAACAGTGAACAATGCTGTTCTTCCCTGACAAATAAGGGGGCGTTCTCTCAAAGCACATCAAATCAGCTTCTCTTCTGATTCTTAAAACAACAAAGAAATGACATCAGTATCAAGAAGCAACATTAGCTCTCTTAACCCACACAGACACACTTTCTCTGACAGACTCCCGCACACAGTGTGTAGGAGAAGAGAATTGCTCGTTATGAGTGTACGACGTCAACCCTTGTGTGTTTGGCCTGCATACAGAAAGCACTGTTCATGATATGACACATCATCCATAGCACATTCATCCACGCTCACACAGCGTCACCCAGCTGCCTCTGTTGACTTTACTCGCGCGCTTGTCAGTGGTGTGTGTGCGCTTTACAAACGCGCGCGCGCATCCCCTGAAGACTTCAGAGCAGACGGGGACTACAGATGGTGGCTGATAAATGGATTGTTTTTGAAATCTCCAAGATTATTATATTAGAAAGATTCCCCTGATAGTTCACGAGTTTGACGCAGTTATTGAACCAATGAATTTTACGAGATGACAGAGGACTGGTAATCACACTTTTATAGGTAGCCTACACTTTAAGGTCTTAATATATAAAAACAGTCCGGATTGCCCCACACACAACTGTAGTTTAAATTTACACAATTTTTCAGTAGTAGTTAATTATTTGAATCAAATAATAATTCAATGTGGTGGCAAACACGTGATCCGCCTTCTTAATTAGCCTATTATGTGTAAAATATATTATTTCCGTAGTAGGCCTACTATTACACCAATGTTCCACATACATTGTTGACTGCAAGTTATGACCAGATTTATCCAGTGAAAGTGACGTGACATTCAGCCAAGTATGGTGACCCATACTCAGAATTAGTGCTCTGAGTGCTTGCATTTCCCATCCGAAGTGCACACACACCAGAGCAGTGAACACACAATGTGAAGACACATACACCCGGAGCAGTGGGGCAGCCATTTATGCTGCGGCGCCCGGGGAGCAGTTTGGGGTTCGATGCCTTGCCAAGGGCACAAGTCGTGGTATTGAAGGTGGAGAGAGAACTGTACATGCACTCCCCCCACCCACATTCCTGCCTGGCCCGAGACTCGAACTCACAACCCTTCGATTGGGAGTCCGACTCTCTAACCATTAGGCCACGACTCCCCCATAAAATACATTCTGTTATCATTTTCACACCCTCATGTTAAAAATAAATAAATAGAATCAATGCAACGTTTTGGACTCCATTGACTTTCATTGCATGGACAAAAACAGACAAATTATTTTTTCAAATGTTTTTTTAAAAGGAAAAAAAAAATAAAGTCAAATGTTTGGAACAGCATGAGGGTGAGTAAAGAATGACAAAATGTTCATATTTTGGCAGAAGTACTCTTGTATTAGTAGATAACTCTAATATATTTACTGCAATGCAACCAGTTAATTAAAAGTAAATTAATTCATATAGGCCTGAATAATATTCAAGACTAGTCACCATAATGGTGATTTAAAACAAAAACAACTACTTACTAACAATTATTATCCCAATATCTAATGCAATATGATTTTTACAGCATTTCTTTGTTATGACAGAAACAAATACAGTAAAACAATAATCTGCAATGAAATGGTCATACAACAGGCTTCCTTTTCTGTATGTAAAATATATTGTTCTTTTTTTTCAGAAATATTTCACACACACACAAAACAGTATTTTCTTATAATGACTGTTGAATGCTATCAATCCTGGCAATATTTTACAGTGCATATTGCAACAATTGAAGCCTTCCGAAAATGGCTCATTAAACAAACATCCCAAGCAGCCTTTTTATTCTTGTTAATCATAACCGAATAATTATAATGACACCAGCTGTTCCAGAAAAACAGAACTAATTTATATGCCCATCACACAAGATCTAAGAGGCAGCAAACTGCTGTTGCTTGGAACTGAAACCCCTGGCAGCACGCGTTAAAAAGGATGAAGCAATTCCCAAGCCAAACAAACGGACCATTCATGCTCCACAAACAAGCCTTGAACCATCCAGGACACTTGCCTCATACCAGATCCAGATTCCACTCTTGGGCTCTCTTGAAGGGGAAGGACTGGTCTCTCGGATCCTGGCTCTGGTTCTTCAAAGTCCTCCTGTTCTTCGTCCTTCCTCAGAGGTGCGGGAATGGGGGAAAATTACAAAGAGGGAGGGAGACAGAGATAGACAGATAGGGAGAGGAGAGGATGGAGACTTTTAGCTGTAAGCTGGGCAAATGTGTGCCGTGGGCAGCCTTGAATATGCAGACATTTCCCTCAGTGCATTCTTCTTCTCTAGCCCACATCATACATTCCTCTCCATGACATCTCTCCTTTCTACCCTGGTCAAACCCTCTTGTTCCAGCCTGTCTGGGTAACACTGATCCTCGTGGTTTTTAGGTAGGGGTCAGATGATTCCGTTGTGAATGAGTTTGGACTGGTTTCAGCTCCATGTAGGCTACACTGTGTCCTGTAAATCAGCTGGAATTCATCTTCGCATGACTCACCTTGTGTGCTAAATCTGTGAAATATATCTTTTTTTTCTCCATTGTGGTTCATTTTAACTGTACATGAAAAGATAATGAACCCTATTTATTTCTTAATGCACATTCCTTGTCTTACTGTGAATGATTTATCAGTGCATGTTATTCCAAAAAAAAAAAGAAAAACAAATCAAGTCTGTAAACTTTAATGAAATGTAATGTTTAAGCAAAAACACATTCAGTCAGTCTTTAATTCAGCAAGGACACATTAATCAACCAAAATGACCAGTAAAAACATAAATAATGTTACAAAAGATTTCTGTTTTCATATAAATGCTGTTTTGTACCTCTTAAAAAATATTAGGGAGCATAATTGTTTTCAACAAACAGAATTTTTTTGAGCACCAAATCAGCATATTATATGAAATGTGACACTGAAAACTGGAGTAATGATGCTGAAAATTCAGCTTTGCCATTACAGAAATAAATTACATTTTAAATTATATTCAAATATAAAACAGTTATTTTAAATGTTAATAATATTTCAATTTTGTACTGTTTTTGCTATATTTTTAATTAAATAAATGCAAGCTTGTGGAGCATGAGAGATTTGTTTAAAAAAATAAATCAGTGGATGTCTTCAGGATTTTTTTGGCCATTTTATTTTTTATTTTTTTGAAGTTTTTAGCAATATTTTGTATATCAATATTATTTAGTCTAAATCAAAATACTATATATAATGGACAGCTGCCACAGGGACTCCCATAGTTGATAAAGGGGGCTGTGTGGAACGAATGCACAACAGTAAGCCTGTGTGACATCAAGACGTACGACATGCCACAGCACCCCACACACACGCCACAACACACACACACACACACACTGTAAAGCGTCACCTCCCCGTTAACACACACACACACACACACACACACATGAATGGCATAGCACATGCCAACACACTTAAATTGCAGTGTGCGTCTTACATCAGTAAAGATGCTAAATGACCTTTCTATGCTTCTGCATCCCTCTCTCAATGAAAAGTTTGTGTTTGTGTATTCAAATCTGTCTGATATTAAACAGCAGTTTGTTTATCCCAAACCATGTGGTATTGGAACCATGGTGTACTGTCTCGTACTACAAATGGGCTTCTTAAAATATAAGTGGGTGTTGGAAACAGCTATTGGCCAGTGCAGCTAAAAACAATTATTAAAAAAAAAGAAAGCCATTTAGTATGACAACATTTTTTTACTATCACTACTACTATAATATTATTATTATGTATTTATTTATTTAAAAATGATTTAATTATAAAAATGAAACAAACCAATAAAGAAATATATTACCATTGTAATATAAAATAAAAAAGTATTTAATAAATAATAATAATAATAATTATTATTAAAATAATAATAAAATATAAATTTTCATCATTTAAATCATATAAATGAAACAAATCAGTAAAGCAATATATTACCATTGTAATGTATTTACTAACAATAATAATATTCAAAATATTGTTATTTTGTAATCAAACCAATAAATAAACATATATTACTTTAATTAATATAAATAATAAATACATTATTTATACTAAAAATATATTACTTTTATACTTCTAAATAAAATATGTAAATAATAATAATAATAATAATAATAATAATAATAATAATAATAATAATAATAATAATAATAGAGGGTGTTTCTGGATCTGAGAATATAGCAGAGTTGTGGAGACAACATTTTTCTACTCTGTTTAATTGTGTATAGAGTGTGCCATGTAAAATGGAAGTAGTCTCTAGTATGGATACAGGGAGTATTACAACAAATGAGGTTTATCAAGCAATAATTCAGGTTAAAGATAGGAAAACTGGTGCTTTAGATCAAATTACTGCTGAACACCTAAAATTTGCAAGCCCTAGGCTTGTGGTTCGTCTCGCAATTTGCTTCACTGGTTTTATGATACATGGGCTCCTGCCAGAGTCTATGTTGTCAGTAACCTTGTTGCCTGTTATTACGATAAGGCTGGCAAGGTAGGTAGTTTGGATAACTATAGACCAATTGCTTTAGCAAGTGTTGTGTCAAAGGTTCTGGAAAGAATCATATTAGATTGATATATGCTCCAAAGGAAGTTGTAGAACTGTATAAAAGACAAAATTACACTGTTATAATCGGCTTTATTGATGCTTCTAAAGCTTTCCATTGAGTTAATCATTAAAAGTTGTTCAGTAAACTAAGACAAAGGGGCGTACCTAATAGCATATTAAGAATTTTGACAAATTGGTACACTAATCAAAGTATGAAGATAAAGTTGGGTAACTGTGTCTCAAATTTATTTAGAGCAAGTAATGCAGTGCGGCAAGGAGTTTTACTTTCACCAGCTCTTTTTAATGTCTATATGAATAAATTGTCAGAAGAATTAAGTAGGACTGGATGTATGCTTGGTAATACCACATTCAGTCACTATACCTATGCTGATGATCTAGTTGTTTTTTCCCCAAGTAGTGTTGCTTTTCAACAGTTGCTTAATATATGTTCTGATTATGGGATTAGATATGATGTGCAATACAATACAAAAAAGAGTGTTGCCATGATATGTAGAACAATCATTATGTAATACAATCATTCTCTCTATAATGAGAAATTTGATGTATAAATTTATTTGTCGGCTGGACGATTCACATAATAATATTGTAATGTTGTTGTCAAATCCTAGGCTTACTGAAGAGCGATATCAGTCCTCTGTGAGGAAGTATTGGTATAACTGTCTTTTTTAATGTGTATTGTTTTTGTTTGTATTGTGTGTTCTTGTTAATGGACCTAATAATCAATTTCTTTCCTCAGTTAAGAAAATAGAGAAGTCTGCATAATACATAAAAAGTAAAGTAAGTACTGAAAAAAAAGACACCTCAATTTATGGATAGCAAATCTTTTCTAATGTCACTATATAGAATGCACAACTCGCTGATTATTTACTTCTCAACCAAAAGTGTCCATTAACTGGCAGGTTACAGAAACTAAGTATTCAGCAGGTCATGTGATCTTAAATGGCTGCTCCCATGAGGCAACCCGCTCTATACAATATAACTGTTTTTACCACTGACAGGATATTTATTGGAGTCTTTATCTAACAACTTAAAACATGATTTTAAAGATTTTCTGCAATGTACCTTGCACTATAGATCGCTTCAGAACAGGTCTCTTCACAGCATGCTTTGCTGTCAGCCTGCGACGCACCCTGCGTCCATAAGCCCGGGCACCCTCTAAATTTACCAGAGGAGCAGATGGTGGTAAAAACACGACTGCTGGCCCTCCCACACTGTTTGCTGTATAAGCGAGTATGGCTGAGAGCGTTTATGAATGTGCACTTAGTAGGGCATATTCTCAGTAACTTGCATAATTTCGGTGGGAGGGATTACAAATGCCTGTGAGTCAAAACACACAACATACTAAGATAAAACTATCAGCTTCATCACCAGGAGATCATTTCAGTATGGAGTAACAACTCTGGGATAATTAATAAAGTCCACATGTCATCAAACCTCAGAACAGAGCTCACACAGCTCGTAGATTAGCGAGGCAATAATGCATAAATGGCTAAAGTGAGAAGCAATCCATCGATGAGTCAGATCGTAAATGTCACACAGATTCAAAATGATCCAATTCGGATATGTGTAAAATTTCATGAAGCAGCCCACCCACAGCCAGGACCCACAAGAACACTGCCAGGATGGTGAATGCTAATTGTCAAAATGTCCACTGCTTGCAACAATATCCTGTTGCATTATTAGTTTACCTAAAACAGTCAGAAGTGCTGCCATCCACAAAATTGAAAAATGGGACTCTCTATTGAAGTTTATGAATGAAATGCATTTTTTTATGTTATGTGTGTGTGTGTGTGTGTGTGTGTGTGTGTGTGTGTGTCTATATATATATATATATATACACAAATACACACACACACACACACATACATATATAGGTGTGTGTGTATATGTGTGTGTTTTTATAAATGAATTTTATATATTAACAATTGGATATCTTCCAACAATTTGTGTATATATATACACACACACTCTCACACACACACACACACACACACACACACACACACACACACACACACACACACACACACACACACACAGTATATATATATATATATATATATATATATATATATATATATATATATACACATGTACATACACACGTGCATACACATTTTATTTTGAATACAAAATTATTTTTAATCTATCAGTATATATCTATGTATACAGTATATCTCTGTGTGTATGGTATAGTTTTATATAGCAAACAATCATCATTTCTATATATTTTAGATTATATACTGTATATCTACAATTAAAAACAAATAATAAAATAATAATGACATTTTTCATTACATGAAATAAGTACAAAATTAAAATATAGTAAAAAACTACTAGACAATATAAGTAAATAAAACTGGTTGTTATGTAAGATATACTCTTGGATATATAAACATAGTGTAACAATTGTGCTTTCTAGATAAATATTCCACAGCCATAGGGGCAGATGGCAGTCTCAGTAGTCTATCTTCACTACATAGCTGCTTCCTGTCCACGATTCAGACTGTGAAGACAGAGGCCCAGGTCCAGTTTAGCAGGCTAGGCTGTCCCACCCTCTTTGAGGAGAATCCATGCTAATCCACTGAAGTTAACTGCTCAGTTCTTAATTCTACATGCATGTCATTCAGCATTGTAACGCTTCAATTTACAGAAAAAAAAAGTCTAGAAATATACAACAAACAAAAAAATCTCAACAACAATAGCAACATATAAAAAAAAAAACAACCAAAAATCCAAAAAAAAAAATAATAAATTTTTTTTCTTGGTTACGGAGCAAGAAACTATTCAACAGGCTTTTTATTAACAGGCAATGGGAGCATCATGGGATTGACATGATCATTATTTCATCATTTGGGGCATCTTTGGCATCAAAATGTTCCAAAACCCCTGCTCTATACCTTACTGACCAGCCACTCCATAAACATGCCCCAGGCTCCATGAATTTAAGCAACAACCCTGATAACAACTTTAAAATGAACCAAAATTCAACTCTGCTAAAATTGTCGGCACCAGTGAATATATACAAAAACTGTTGTTCCACAGCAAAGTACGTTTATGAGTAATCCAGAACAGATCCAACATCGTGCCACTCTGATGCTAACCTAAAGTGGGATGTGATGAAGCCCTACTACGTCGTTCAAGTGAGTGATTGAGGTGTTTGGCAAGAAAATGTTGGCACGGCATGGCACATAACCATGCATGACTGAACTATCATTCCCTCCCCTTCTGTACCTGAGCAGCTCTCAATTTACATCACATCACATTTTTATGTTCTTGTCGTGACAATCTTTGAATTATCCTCAGTACATACACAGTTTGTTTACTGACAGCAACAGCATGAACAACAGCCACAATCAGCCTCCATTTACACCTCTAGTTTCGTTATATATGCAATATACTCTTATAAACTTATCTGTGCAGCAAAACACATTTGAAATACCCCCAAAACCCATGCAGTAACATTTAAAATAATTGATAATGATACAAAATCACCTAAAATGATCTAAAATGCAATAAGACTCACCAGACAAAAGGTTCCAGACCTTCTCGGCTCAAATGAAGCATTAATCAGCAGAGAAAAAGCGTAGCATGACAAACACTCATGATGACACGCACGCATACGGATGGGATGGAGGCCTCTCTTGCTACCTTCTGTACCAAGCTCCAGGCAGGGCGGGCTGGACGGGGGAAGGAGGAGGTGGTGGTGGGCTCGTTTCTCTCCTCCTTTCAACTCCTCCGTTCTATATAAAAAATGTCAGAGGCTCAGAGCGGGGAGCATTGTTCCATCCACTCAGGCCATTCATAAATGGACACCCACTCTGCTCAACCTACAATGCCCTGCACTGTTCCTCCTGGCCAAGAGCACATGGATGTGGCAGCGTTCATAGCATAGGTCAATGCAACTGAGAATGAAGATGCCCCCACACTCTAGTATGCATCATTTACAATGGATGCCATGAGAGGAATGCAAGCATTTACATTGGAGCGCTGCTTGGAGAGTGTTCCTGTGACAGAAAGTGGTTCTTTGAAACACATAATAAAACAGCTATAACCTTTTCATAGAAACGTTCCATTCCACAAAATCATCAAGAACCTACAAAATCCATGAACGTCTCCATTCCATAAAAGGTTCTATTTAGTGAAAAATGTTCTTTAGATTTATAAATGTTCTTAACACTTTGAAGAAAAAAAAAAAAAAAAAGTTCTTTGGGAAACAAAAATGGTTTTTCTACTGTATCACTGCATCTTTAAGATACATTGTATCTTTATTTTTAAGAGTGTTTACCTGATAAGCCTAATGTTATAGAAGAACAAATAACTTTATCATAGTTTAGGTTCTTCATTGACATTTATGGTTAAGTGAGGAACCTTTAACATCCATGGAATGCTTCCATTGCACAAAGGGTTCTTTATAGTGGAATAAGGTTCTTCAGATTATTAAAGTGTTCTTCACACTAAAAACAATTGGATCTTTTTAAGAATTATTTACTGAAATGTTCTTTAGGGGGAACCCAAAATTGTTCTTCTATGGCATTGCAGCAAAAAAAATCTTTTGGAATATTGATTTTTTGGAAAAGAGAACCAAGAAACAATATGTTGATTTGAAGAACATTTAAAAGCTCTACGGACCTTTTAAATGTAACAGCAAGAACATTCCATCTGTAAAACACCATATAAGGCAACAATGGCTCTTAAGAAGTCGGGCCTTCAGAGAACCTTTGTAGAACCTTTAAAGATCCTTGAATGTTCTTGAGATCACAATTTAAGTTCTTCTAATCAACATACTGGCTAAGATCTTGAAAGCACCAGTGCATAGATGAAATTGAAAATTGAATCTGGCTTCCACAAACTTTTTGGTTCTAACAGGAATCTTGATTTTTAGAAGCTACTACAATGCTAGAACACTAACCACTGCACATCACCAAAAATATGTAATTGAAGTAACTTAACAGAAACTCAAACACAACTGAGGGGCCACTAAGCACAAACTAAAATACACTTAACCCTGTTGAGTTGTCAATTCCAAGTGTAAAGTAATTTAGTAAACAGCATTGTGTCCAACTGTCTGGATGAAAACTCACTGTTCCAGTTATTCCAGTTACAACACACTGCACCAGAGAAATAAGTCAATCAGTATAGACGTAAATGCTCCAGAGCCTCCACAAACACCACACACACACTCCTGCCCCTTGTGCTTCTGTACATAGTGGCTATTGTTTAGGCCGTCCCGGGGAGAGAACAGAACGGCCAGGCTGGAGCCTGACACCGCACAACACAAGGAAGTCGATGCGCACAGCTAGTTGTCTTAAAAATCACAACAATCACCCATTCACGCTTCCCATTCCACTGCCATTCTCTCGTGTATATTACAGTTATAATTAAGCACTAATGTACAGGAGGCTCAGATTGTAAAACTACTTGAGGTTAAAGGTGCTGTCAAATGATTAATCATGATTAATCGCATCCAAAATAAAAGTTTTTGTTTACATAATATATGTGTGTGTATTGTGTGTATTTATTATGTATATATATATATATATATACACACACACAATAAAACACACATGCATGTATATATATTTAAGAAAAATGTTGTTTACATATGAAATATATGTATACAGTATATATATATAGATATAAATCTAAGCACTAATATATATATATATATATATATATATAATATACACATAATAAAAATACACAGTATACATACATAATGTAAACAAAAACTTTTATTTTAGATGTGATTAATCATTTGACAGCACTAATATATATATATATATATATATATATATATATATATATAATATATATAATATATATAATATATTACATTTACATTTAGTCATTTAGCAGGCGCTTTTATCCAAAGCGACTTACAAATGAGGACAATGGAAGCAATCAAAACAACAAAAGAGCAATGATACATTAGTGCTATAACAAGTCTCAGTTAGCCTAAACACAGTATATAAAAATTTTAAATAATATAATAATAAAAAAGAAAACATAGATAGAAAAAGAATAGAGCTTTTAGTGTTAGAGGTCTTTTTTTATAATCATAAATGAAAAGAAAATAGATAGAATACAAAAGATTAAAAAGGCAGTTAGATTTATATATATATATTATATATATATATATATATATATATATATATATATATATATATAGGCCAGCCTTCAATTACAATGCTAAATTATCTTAAAAAAATAAATAAAATAAAATTATAACATAACTGAAATACCCTGTTGACAAATCTGCACAAAATACATCCCACTGCCCCAACCTCCCAAACAGGGCCTTTTACACCCACATGAGTCAGGCTTTTCCCCATTACTGCTGCATCTCTGATTACACTACACTATACCAGTCACTATACTACACACATACCAACCCACAGCAGGCCTCTGGTTCGAGCCATGAGGTCAGCGTGCCTGGAGGCCTGAGCTCTTGCCCTGCTGTAGATATGGGGTGAGGGCGCTCAGCACTGGGGAAAAAAAAAGGATCCATTGTCCTCCTATTGTCTTTGGGGAGACAGACAGTATAGATGGCTTGTTACACAACGAAAAGGTAGAGGAGAATGGAACACGAGGAGTCATGGAACAGGGTGACTCTGGTGGTAATTAATGACTCCTGTCTGAAACAGGGTCAGAATTAGAGACCTAAAACAATGGGCTGACAAAGACGAGGATAGCAGATAAAGATACTATCAAACCATCACTGATGCCTATTCCAATGGAATACTTTTACTCAAATCAACAAAGAAAAGTCACAGCAGGAAATATTGACTATATATTCCACTGAGTAACTACTAGATCATCATAATCTCCATTGCTTCCAAGCTTGTTTAAACAACTTTATATTGGAAAACAGTGGCTTGACAACCAAGACTGGCCTACAATCAATAGAATCAGATACATTTTACAACATTTTTCCCGTTTATTTTTCATAATGCTTATTCCAAATAAGCCTCGTGACATCAAAAAGTATTTGGGCACTTAAGCCACAATTAAAGATGTCATTGCATGAGATGATAAATACGCAAATAAAAGCTGACAGAATGTACTTTTCTGATGTCCTTGCACATTAATTATGAACAAGTGCCATCATTTCAGTTTACTTAATTTCAAACAGTAAGATGTTTAATATCATCTTTTAAAACTTTAACAAACATTTTGCTGAATGTTTTGATAAAAGTGTGGTTTTATGCTGTATTTGTTTAAAGTAAACACCAATTGGTTTAAATCTACTACAGTCCACTACAATGACATTGGCAGTGTGGGTTAAGTGCACTAATACTTTTATAAAGCATGAAATACTATTTCATTAATTGTATTGAACTACACTGAACTAAAGCGCACAAACACACTAGAAATTGTAAATGAGGCAGCTGGCATTGAGAGTAATGGGTCACACAGTTAATACTGTGCACTTGGACAAGTGCAAATGCCAGATGACAACACACTTCACATCTCCAGAAACTATTGGACATTCATCCACAGTGGGGTTTGATTCACTGGCAGGTAGCCAAGAGAAAAAACTGGCAAACATTATAATCCTACTTTAGAGATGAAATCATGTTAGGCATCGACTCTTGTTATATGACCAAAAACATTAGATTTCATTGCATTTCACTGGTTTACATACATAATTATTTTGAGAATAAACGTCATTCCTTCTCTGTACTGTTTCCACAGTGCCATTACATCTCATGCTGATATACAGTACTGTAATGCAAAAAACAAACTGTGCAGCTGTTGCGTAAAAAAAAAAAAATTTAAAGAAAAAAAATAACAGATTTCATAAAGTTAAATAAAGTAATAAAGAATAGGGGTTTATTATTATGTAAACACAATAAATAAAAAATGTAAATAATTGTTTAAAAATAATAATTTAACAATTATGAAATTAAAGCACTATATTATTTCATAAAAATAAAAAAGTAGTAAAAATTTGTCACATCAAATAATCATTCTAACATTTCTTGACCTCACGTCAGTGTGCTTGGCATATCATTTATGGTTGCTGGCTTAAAAAGATCAGACTTACCTTATCAGATGGTCTTCAGTGTAAACAAGCAGAGAGAATGCCGATAACTCAAGAGCAATGCCAGTCTCTTTTCCTTTTGAATCACAAACCCTCCCACCCTGCCTCTTTCTCTCTCTCTCTCTGCCACCCCTCTCTATCTGGTGGCATGTGCCACTGACACATGGTTGTTATTGTGATTTCACATTAGCACCCTGATTAGTAATGCCTCGACTCTACAAACAGAAAAACACCACTGCAGCAAACTGAATCACTACAAATGTTTCTGTACTTCAAAGAGAACCTGGAAGAACGATTATTTTATGATTTATTCTGGCCTAAATATCTTCATACCTCAAGTCCATGTTGGTTTGAATCTGCTTCTCATGTAGCGCTACACTCAACCCTGCAATGTAATTGTTAAAGAAAACCGTTTATTACTCAGATGTTTTAACAAGACCACCTAAGTGCAAAGAGATCAGTTTTTAAACAGCTGTCTGAACCGTGGGGTTCGGCTGCCCTTTTGCTGATGCGGTTTCTTAAGAAGCTCTCACCTAACTTCCTGTCTATCTGAAGGAATGGCTGCTTTAAGACACCAGATGGATGAAAGCTTCGATGGCTACCTCTCTGCTGTGATCTTGGCAGGCCACCAACGTTGGATTTCAGAAACTACGTCTCATTCTGAGACGAAGGCAGTTGTTGGTCCTTCTCCATCTGGGTTAGAAAAGATTCTTTTTTTTGTTAAACCCACCAGGCAGCACAAGATAACAAGGTAGATGTGCTAAAACCTAAAAGAAGACTCTTTTATATGTGTTAAGAAAATGTAGGCTTCTGGTCTGTAAAGACAGCAATATACACCTAATGACATCTAAACAGGATGCTACAAACAGGAACATTAACTTAAACAGGAACAAGTCATAACACTGAATGCATATTCATATTGTAAACATACAAATAAAATACCTCAGTGATAACGAATTAAAAAAAAAAAAAAATCACATGCATTTGAACTCAGTATGTCATTCTGTCATTATTGTACATGAATAGTAAAGTGCCATCTAGTGGTCACAATAAAAAAAAAAAAATCAAACAATGTAAAAAAAAAAAAAAGTTAGTGTCACATTGATCCCTAACAAGAAAACAAACTTAAATACAATAGAAAAGCTTTATTGAAAATTGACATTATGTGACTGTACAAAAATAGCAAAATTATTAACTACTGTATGACCAAATCTGAGATTAGAGTATTACTGTATGTATAAAAAAAAACTACATTAAAAATTAGCACACTTAGGGGTGTTTCATACAATTTCTTGCATTTGCAAATGTGAAAGAAAAAAAAAATTCAAAAATACAACAATCATCCAGTTGCAGAAACTGCATGATGCCTCAGACTATAGAAACAATAATAGTATTTCAGTCCATACAAAGATCACTTCTTTATGTTACATTAAAATAATTAAAACTCAATACCTGAAAACTTGAAAGGCTATTAAAACAATACTTGAAAACTTGAAAGGATCTATTGTTCATAGTTTTTTCAAAGACACAAATAACCACCTATTAAAGTCTATTAAGATACAGAAGATAGATAGACATATTTGCACAGTAAAAACAACTGCTGATGCTGAGCATCACAGCAGTCATATTTTTTTTGAGTACTTGCTGTTAAAAATGTTCATGGGAGGAACCAAACCATAAAAAGTTCATCAGTTGTATCAAATCTGCCATTTTATATTTATAAATGAGCCTGCATTACAGTGAAATAATATGAACTATTTGTGGATATACAATTTTTACCATTAAAATATCCCATAAAAATTCAAGACATCTGAATATAAACAAAAATTCCTCTCAGAGTTCAAGCCAAAACACAAACACGCGCACAAGTGACATGAAAGGGCAGAGGAAACGCACACAGCTGCATCACTGAGAGACACACACACCATTTCCACCTGAGCATCACACCACCAGACTCTCTCTGCTCACAGCTCCATTCTAGACAGAGAAAACACAGCAGAACTTTGTATTAGTATAAAAATATAACATGACTGAATATTAAAGCATTGCATTCTCTTCTGCTGGGCTTAACTTGACACCATCAAAGAAAAAAAACACTGAATTTCAAATGGAAATATATTTAGAATGTTTTTACAGCTAAATATGGAAGCTTGTTTTGATCATGGTATCTAGTCCAAAACCTAACATGACCAAGTTTTTTTTTCCAGCAGGGCCCTTGACCCCTGACCTGCTGAACTCTGTACCTAGGCACATAATGTAAAATAGCTATGTTACTGACTATTTAAATAAAATTTTGTAGTTGGTTCTTGCCCTTCAGCTGTGAGTATCTCTTGTGTCATTTTGCATACTGGTTTCTTTATAGTATCACTGCTCCACCCTGATTTTTGAATATTTTAATATTCGGCTCCATTTATATAATTACATACATATGTTTACATATAGATTAGGCTACTTCACATTTTGTACTATTCTGAAACACATTACATACTGTCCCATGAAAAAACAAGGTTCAATTGCACTATAATTTAATATCAACTCAATCCGGTAACAATAAAACAGTGGGTTTTTTTTCTGTGTTGTTTATATACTATTCAGGGTTATTATAGTTAACTAAAACTGAAAAAATAAAAATAAAAATTACTAAAACTAACAAATAAAAAAAGAAAATGTAAAATATAAACAATATAAACTGATTCAAAATCCTAATAAAAACTATTAAAAATAATAATAATAGTATCATAATACTAAAACAAGCATGATACTATTATAATATTTATTATAAGTGTATTTCATTTTTAGTTAATTTTAAGTTTTAGTAATTGTGTTATGTCATTTTAATTAAGTTTAGTTTTTTTCCCCAATTTGACCTTAATTCATCTATATTTCAGTTTTAGTAATTTTTAAACTTCAGCTTAATTACTTGAATTAGTTGTCAAGACATTATTTTCAAATTTTTGTTTAAAGTTTAGTTTTTTTCCATCTAATATTTATACTTATTAAAATGCACTTGTTACTTATTAAAATGCACTAATTGATCTTAAATAAGTTTAGTTTTAGTTAACATTAACAACACTAAAGGAAACTGGTAGTTTATCTGGTACTGAAGACCAGCTTGACAAACCAATAAGTTTTATTAAGCACTTTTGAATTTGGCTCATTCTTACCTTTTTTAAGTTGCTCTTCTTGGACGATGCCACACTGTCACTGTCCGTAGTGTAGGCAGGGGGAGGAGGTGGGAAGTTGCTATTATTTCCATGGCGATTAGGGTTTCCGGAAGGCGGGGCGAGCGGCAGAGGTGGCGGTCCGCCGTGTTGCCCCCTGTAGCGGTCAGATCTGTCACTCTCACTATCGAGGCGCTCGCGGCTGCGGCCTCTCTGCTGCTCACCAAGCTTCTTCTTTTCCATGGCTTCCCTGAGGAAGCTGTCATCGTATGCATCTCGACCTCCACGGCCACGATCACGCTCCAGATCCGTCAGGTCATCACGACTACGGCTGCGCCGGCCCTGGAAACCAGCCCCACGGAAGGAGTCTCCACGCCGAGGACGAGCGTCAGGAGAGTAATCACGGCGCCGACGGTCATCGAAGGCACGGTCGTATCCTCGCCCACTGCTGCTCCACTCGTCATCCGAACTGGACAGGGGAAAATCATGGGTTAAGAAGGACTTAATGCATTAATTTAGCATGATTCAATTCAGTCACTCACTCTCTTCTGCCACCTCTACCGCCACCATCTCGGCGTGCGGGAGGATAGTCATCCCTGTCTCTGTAATTGCGGCCGATATCGACCAAGTTTTCCACAGAGTGTGCACGTCCTCGAGAGTCAGCTCCCCGCCTGGGCTCATCCCGTCGGACATGCTGAGAGACGCTGCTGATGGTGCTCATGTTTTCATCCACATCATCATACACTGTGGTAAGCTGAGGTGGTCTGGCCCGACCGCGATTTCGAGAGTCTGGACCATCGTGAAGTGAGCTCACCTCGCTCATACCATCCACTGGAGGACAGATGGGAAAAACAGATTAAGACTGAAAGTGTAAAAAGGTTTTGATAAAATAAACACCCACAAATCATCCACCAACAAAGTTTAAATAGAGTTTAGAATTAGATTGCCTGTGGACTTTCACACACACAAGTGGGACATGTTTGTGAATCCCTTATCCTGTCAAAAATTGGTTGATTTAAATTGTTTTCATGAAGGATCTTGATCCAGGAACATGTCCTATGTATGTCATGTTAAACACCACTTTGTTATAACCCAACCCTCAGAGTGATAAAAGATAGTGCCCATCTCCAGAACTCACGACGACTGTATTTGCCTGGAGCATTCATTGGCCGACTGGGGTCGAGGTTGGCCAGTTCTCGCTCCATGTAGTAAAGCACCCGAGTTGGGTTCCCTTCTTGGTCGGCCTGAACACGGTATCCACTACGGGCTGAAAAACATACCAACATTAGATGTAAAACAGGTGGTCTCAAAGGGATAAAATCACTTAAATGTGTTATAGATGGATCAATGTAGTGACGGTGTGAAGATCTCTTGCTTACTTCCTCCACCATCGTGGTCTTGCAGGAGTGGAACTTGAGATCCTTGACCAACTGTAGTGGGGCGAACAAATGATCAACCAATTACATTTATTAATGTAAAAACAATGTTGTTAAACTGCTGTTCTTAAGGCAAAGAGAGGACGAGTCTACCTGAGCTGGCTCCGTCAAAGTCTCTGCCGTATCCATTGGACAGAGGACCAGCAGCACCCCCTGGCATAGGGAGCATGGGTATGCCTGGCGTAGGTCCGCCAACTCCATAAGCTGGCTGGCCATACATGCTTGAGGCGTAGAGAGTGGCTGCGTACTGACTGGGGACACCAGACTTTACCATTTTTCCAGCCTCATACACTGCAAAGAAGTTAATTTAGCACAAATAATTATTTAAAACAACACAATAACATATAAAGTCTTTTCTTTGAAAATAATTATACATTTACATTTTTTACAACTAATTTGATTAATTCACCATATCATGTATTTAATTACTGTAGATTATATATTTTTAATCAACTGAAAGCCCTAATAAAAACAATTCACACAAAGAGGAATTTTGCAACACTTTTCTGGAACTCATTTTACCATGTTATTAACTGGAAATAAAACTACAACTGAACTAAACCTGAAACAAAAATAAAACAACCCTCTACATTGCGAGTAAATCACTCGCATATGCGACCAAATCTTCATTCTGGCGACTAAATTATGTCTAATATTAGCCAATGGCTTATCAATTCTCAGATTTTACTCGCCAGTGTGTTAGTTGGAGGCTAAGTATAAGTTTAGCACAGATATATTTTCACTCGCGAACACTCTCTGACTGAGGGCTTCAGAGTTTCACAATCCGTCAGGTGATCTCAATGGATGCGGAGCGCACCTGTATTTAATGTACCATAAACTCTAGTGTGAAGGCGTACAAATCACTGTCGCTGTCTCTCACACACTTGGAGAGAGAGAGAGTGAATTGACACGCTACAATTAAACAATATTCTTTGTTGTATTTTCCTGTCAAAATAACGGCGTTCTATGAAAGTCTTCAGCTTTTAAGAACAGCCAGGTTTTCCGGTAGTGGGTGGAGTTAATGCGCAAACGGCAATCTCATTGGCTGGCGCTCACCTATTATCGTCCCTGTTTTGATTGCAGCAAATCAGTTCGAGTGAATGAACAAAACCTGATTAATATTCATGAATCCAGCAGCTCATTAAACATTAGTAATCCTTAGTGTGTTTTATAGGTCTTATTATAATAAACACTAAAATAACAAAATTATCAGTATTTTTGATAGGTTTAATTACTAACACCAATTCAAACATTTTATTTTTTTACAGAAACACTGAATGACCAAAAAAAGCACCACCACCAGTCCAGTTAAAATGACTAATATGCATTCAAACATGGTTATCAAGTTTACTTCTAATTACTAAAGTTCTATTATTAAATAATACTTGATTATTATAAAGCTTGACTGACTGATGTTAATAGTGTACTTTCAGATATTTAAAAAACGGCGCCATTTTATTATATGTGTATATATATATATATATATATATATATATATATATATATATATATATATATATATATATTATATATATATATATATATATATATATATATATAAAACTAAAATATTAAATATATATATATATAAGTCTGGCGAGTAAACTAAAATATTTACTAGCCAATGGCGATTCAATTGCCAAGGTGTCCGTAGAGGGTTGTAAAATCTAAAAAGTAATCACAATAAGAAAGAAAGAAAAAATACTAAATTCAAGCAAAATTACTAAATATAAAAAAATTGCTAAATCAATATCAATACAAAATATATTAGAATATAAATAATATGAAAATAACACTGACAACTTCCTCAGTTTTTACTGCTTTTTCATTCAGTTTGAGTTAGTTAGTTCCTCCCAAACAGGACATTTCTGGCTAAAGGAGAATTGGAAGTGAAGGCGGTGTGGACTCACGTGCACGGGGACAACAGCAGCGCTCCGGGCAGCAGGGGCATCTGACGTAACAGCAGCAGGTATGAGGGCAACACTGACACCAGCAGATACCAATCAGGAGCAACAGCAGCAGGAAGCCCAGGACCACCAACACCACTAACAACCAGTCTGGAGAAGGAGAAGAGAGGGGGTAAAAAATAACAGTTGGTGAAAAGAGACACATCTCATGCATCAGATACTAAAACAGGAGAATGAGGGCATTAAACAGAAACGACTAAAAATTAAAACATGTCTAAATGCGACATTGGCTTTAGTTCTGCTTCATGAATTTCATTTTATTTCTGTTTCACATCACTTATTTTGGTACCCCCCACCCCAATGCTTAGTAAAATGTCATGAGATGAGGGCATTCATCTTCATGTGTGCACATGTCTGTCAGTTCTGTGAGCAAAAATGTAAAAAAAAAAAAAAAAAAAAAAAAAATATTTGACGCACATAAAGAAAAACCAGCCGGACAGGTTTTGCCTCATGATACTCTGCCAGGGCTTGATTCCAGCATGCACCACAACAACATCCTACATGCACAGACACAACATGACTCATGTGCAAACGCAGATCTCAGAAACTATTCCACAATCTGATGGAGAAAACAAACCTTCAAAATAAAATCCAATTTTTCTCTAGTTGAGATCATTTGTTCAGTTAGATTATCCATAAAATCTCAACCAAATTACAGTATTATGCAAATCTAAGTAGGCAATAATATACAGTCAGTTGGCTAACTGTAAATTGCCCTACTTTTTTACTGCTTACCAAATAAATAAATGAATGGATCTTTAATATTGTTTTGAGCTGAAATTGGTTTATTATGTGAGAAGAAAGAGGTTGTGGAGTGATAACAGAGATATGAAACTGGATATGAAAACTGTTGTCTCAAGCATTATGCAAAGATTTAACCACAAAATGCTGCCAATAAGAATCAAGAATTCAAATAAGACCCATAATAATTAATACACAACATAATTTGACAAATAAAAACAAGGCTGTAAGCTACAAAAGTACACTACGTTATAAAATCTAATTTTTTGTCTTTTATCAGCTGGACGCTCAAGGACCAAAGTTGTTGTTTTTCTAGTCTAAGGCTGTAATGAATAAGACCTGACTGTGGCTGGTGAAGGATTCAAATATAGCTCCAAACTTAACCAGACCTCTAGAGAGAAGCATTTATTCTACCTTCCATGATCAGTAAATCAATGCCAGGCAGCAGGTCGGTAGTATTTGACTTTCTCTCTGTGAAAGAAAGACAAAGCCATAATTACTAAAAAAAGGCCTTACGGCATTGGCCCAAGAAGTAAAAACTGCTTTTAAGTTAATAGACTACTTCTACTGCTACTATGATTATTAATATTTGTATTTATTAATGCTGTCAAACAATTAATCGCATCCAAAATAAAAGTTTGTGTTTACATAATATGTGTTTACTGTGTATATTTATTATGAACATTTAAATAAAAAAGACACATGCATGTATATATTTTAAAAAAATATGCTATGTTTAAATATGTTAAATATATTTGTATATATGATACAAATTATATAAATAAAAATATATACATGCAAATATTTTTAAAATATATGCTGTATGTGTGTGCATTTATGTATACCTAATAAAATAAATATACACACATATATTATGTAAACAAAAACCTTTATTTTGGATGCGATTAATCACAATTAATTGTTTGAAAGCACTAGTATTTTCAATATATTACTGCTTTCTATGGCATTAAAGAATTTGCTTTGAATCCTTCACAAGCAAACAGCGATCTTCCAGGTAGAAAAAAAAACATTATAATAAAACAATAATAATTGGTATCACTTTACTTAAAACCTTTAAGTATAATGCATTATAAAGTGGTATTAAATGCTATAATGCATTATAATTATTCATAATGTGCGTTAATACATTATATCTTGTAAATAATTATAACTCAATTTAAAATGCATAGTGTAACAATAAATGTATTAATGTTATAATGTAATAACTGTGGTTACAATTATTCATGAGATTATACAATGCATTATAAGTTGCATTACAATGCATAATTAATATTATAACTGCTTTTATAGTGCATTATACATAAAGGCTTTAAGTAAAGTGTTACCAAATAACTAAATCATAATATATCACAAACAAATAATAAATAAATAAAAAAATTACCAAAAATAGCCAAGAGATCATCAAACACAGCCCTAATTCCTCACATATGCCCATCAAACATGACAAAGTGATTGATTGAGTTTGTGATGAAATCACACATTGAAATGTTTGGGTGTCCATCAATGCGAGTTTGTTTATGAAAAGGTAAACACTTACCAAGCACAATGAGCTCTGTAAAACACTCGCCATTCCCTACAAGGTCCTGGGATGAGCCAACACTACAGACGTACACGCCACTGTCACCCCACGCGGTCTGAACAAAGCTAAGGTCTGCCTCTATATATTTTAGAAAACATAAAATAGGTGACGTTTTAGAGGTGATCATCATATCAAATCATATCAAAATGTACATATTTTAAATCTTTATGGCAGATAAAATGCAGCCAGGCTAAATCTAGCACAGCCTTTACAGGTGTAGTGTTGATGAAAACAAAAATCAAATAAATAAATAAATAAATTATATATATATATATATATATATATATATATATATATAAATATATATATATATATATATATATATATATATAATATATATATATAATATATATATATACATATATATATATATTAATAAAAAATAAATATTGAACAAATAAATAAATAAATACTTTCACAATGTAAAGTCAACTTACTGTTTGTTATGCTGATCTGACGGCCCTGGTACTCAGCTGCAAGTGTGACCGCCGTTTCTTTCGAAGCCACTATGCGAACGGTCCTGGCGCTGTCTGCACACTCAATGTTGGGGTTGTAGTTTGGGTTGGACTGAGCGATAGCATTGTCAGCACTGCTGGGGTTTAATGCAGCTTGGATCGGGTCTCTGCAGAAGGACTTGTATTTCCAGGTGACCAGTGGTGGGTTTGTAGCCGTTGTAGTGAAATCACAGCGCAGTGTGACCGGCTGGAATAATATGACCACGTATCGTGGGTAAGGGCAGATCACATTGACTGCTGTGGTGCAGCCTGTGAGAGAGAAAACACATTTGAATATAACGGCATCCATAAATAAATGAACACAGGGAGATTTAAGACACTCCCATGAACTTAGGCAGGAATTAAAGGGTTACTCCACAGCAAAATGAAAATGTTGTCATTAATCACTTACCCCCATGTCGTTCCAAACCCGTAAAAGCTCTGTTCGTCTTCGGAACACAATTTAAGATATTTTGGATGAAAACAGGGAGGCTTGAGACTGTCCCATAGACTGCCAAGTAAGTTACACTGTCAAGGTCCAGGAAAGTATGAAAAGCGAATGAAGCGACGACAATACTTTTTGTACACAAAGAAATCAAAAATAACGACTTTATTCAACAATTCCTTTCCTCTGTGTCTCTCCAAATCAGCTTAGCACCATTTCGGCAATTCTGAGCAGTACGCAGATGGCCTATGCTCTTCTGTGTTGAATAAAGTTGTTATTTTTGTTTTCTTTGTGTACAAAAAGTATTCTCGTCACTTCATAACGTTACGGTTGGACTATTCTGATGATGCTTTTCATACTTTTCTGGACCTTGACAGTGTAACTTACTTGGCAGTCTATGGGACAGTCTCAAGCCTCCCTGTTTTCATCCAAAATATCTTAAATTGTTTTCCGAAGATGAACAAAGCTTTTACGGGTTTGGAACGAAATGGGGGTAAGTGATTAATGACAAAATTTTCATTTTGCAATGGAGTATCCTTTAAGAATACAGTGGAGATCAAATACCATTCATACTGGACTGAAAGTCCTTTGAGGCAATAACAATAACTCGAACCATGTCAAAAGACATTAAAAGGCTCTTAAGATTTCCTGTAAAAAATATTTCTTAAACACAAGGGAAAAGATTATAATAAAGCAGGTGAACCACACGAAAACTGATTGTGTCAGTGAAGATGTCATTTTTTTAGTCTGCTCAAATAATAAACTGAGTTCTCTTTCGCTTAGAGCTATTGAAAGCATTCTGAATGCTCAGGAAGCAAGTGGTCCACTTGAAAAAGATCTTTCAATCACTTAAATCACTAGTTTTTCACCAGTGAGTCATGATAATAGCTGTGGTTAAATCATCATTCTAGCTGCCAAAATCAGGAGACAGGCTGTATTTATTTGCCCTAAAAGACAAAAATTGCAATAAATGTTTAAAGCAATGTTTAAAGTAACATCTTCAGTAATATTTTCAACTGAATCCGAGTAATATTTTGAACTCAAATCTGAAAAGTATCATCATTTTTGGAAGGAACATGTTTGTATATTCATTTGAACTATTTTTATACTTGGTGAAAACACTTTTGGGGAAGAAAATATATTATCATATCATACATGAGGGTTATGGCTGTTATTTATTAGGAAGTACTGCTAGATGCATATGCATATTCCTGTTGAAAGACCACGATAGGTCTGAAATAAAAGTAAAACACCTAACACACAAGCCAAAGAACAATAGTCTTTCACAGAAGCTACAATTAAACTGTCCTTTCAAGCAAAACTCTTTAATAACACCTTGAAAACGGATACAATGACAGACAGAGGGCCTCTACAAGCACTCCAACCGGCCATCTTGAGCATTGTTTGGGATTACTAAGAAATGGTATACAAACTTTACACACAGGTGACATCATATTATGACGTCAGGTCGTAAGTTGGTGTTAGTTTTAAAAGAGCTTATCAGAGGATGTGACTCATATACAGAACTGTTTGTCTGACCGAAACCACTCCGTGTGAATACGACATGACCACCTCCCACACAATCCACATTAGTTGCTCCCCTAACACCAAACACCAAATGCGCTTAAGCGAATCCAAATAAGACAAAGTGGAACCATTACACAACATGCCTAAACACCTGAAGCAGGCCTATTATATCAAAACTGATGTGTATTATTTTGTACTCAAATCTTATAGATTCTGGTTTCCGTTAGTTACATTTAAACTTGTGAATTTTATGCATAAACAATCATTATTATAGCCTTTGACCACTCATTTTAGTAAATTATTAGACAAATCCTATATCTACTACAGATAGGTCCATATGGCCTACATATAGACTGTAATAAAATAATAATAATAATAATCGATTGATATTTTCTATACACATACAATAATCGACGAAGAAGTGAAAACGGTACTGCATTAGCATAACAAGAAAAAACATCCCTACCTGTGAACAAGAGGAAGGTAAAGATTATACCCTGCGACATATTTTTTTTAATCTTTTAAAACATATGAGATTTAAAAACTTTGATTTCTTCAAAGGTATATAAAGAAAGTCCGAGCAAGTGTCGACAAAGCAGCTGTATTTTCTCAGGCAGGTGCGTCCTCCATTTCCTTCTGCAGTGAAGTATGAAAGTGTAACCCGAAACTCAGGTGAGATCGGCGGGTCCACCGCAAGCTAAATGCGCGTAAAATCATAGGGGTCCAAAAGAGAACAATACTTTGCGTGTTTAAAAATATGGACTCTTATACATTTCCTTTACTTCTTGAACAATAATATAAGGTGTTGTGGAACAGTATTCAGTGACTGCACATCCGGTTTGACGAGATTAACCAAAAACGTTTATTAGTACAACGCCCTGCAATCCACCTTTGGTGAGAAAAATGGTTTAGTCCACTGCCAATCTCTGAAGGCTGGGTTAATAATCGCCAAGATCACTAGTTTTGGTTTTAACTAGAACTGCATTGATACTTCCCATGTCTTTGCCTAGTAACCTGGTTAGACTTTTAAATCTACTTTAACATTTCTCGGTTAACTACTAACATTTTTTGTTAGTAAAACACAGAAGAGCTCATGTGTCTATCATCTTCAGTTTGAAGATGATCACACTTCGTGTTAGGCCTATATAGCCCTTTACATAAGGGAACACTGACATTTATGGTTTTTGTATTTTTTTTATTTTAATTTTAAAGACAGAAGTTCAGTAATTTTTTAAAAAAAAAGTATATTTGAAGATTAAGAAAGCTAAATGCTTTATTTGTAAACATTTTATTTAGGGCTGTAAATCGATTAAAAATTTTAATCGAATTAATTACATGGTGCAGTGATTAATTAATCTAATTACAAACTAAATTTGGCTGTGAAAATACCCACAAAAGATTATTTAATTAAACTCAGAATAACGTTTATTGCAGAGTACTGTATGTATACATGTATGAGGAATTTGTCTTGGTAAATTGGTGCTTGACAAAGACAAAAGAAAAACAAGAATAAATAATAGAACAGTGAGATAAACGATTTTAAAATAAGACAAGTAAAAGCTATACAATAAGAGCAGAAAAAAATCAGGAAGATAAAAATATAAAATACAAAATAAACATGAACATTAACTCTACATTTGTGTAAAATATGTAAAGTGGGGGAGTGCAAATGTTCACAGTTGAATCTTAAATTGTACCTTCCTGAACATTGTGCAAAATGTGCAGCGAGGAGCCAGTGCAAAAGCTTACAGTCTGGGATGTAAGAATATAGCAGCCGGAGTTGTGTGTGTTGATGTAACACATGTGAAACAACAAATGTGTGTGTATGGTGTTCATTTTTTTAATGTGAAGTGTAATGTCCATGGGTGTGAGTGAGAAGCCTTGATGTGTCATGGGTATTGTTGATAAGGACAGTTGCGGATGGAAAGAAACTGTTTTTGTGGCGTGAGGTCCTGGTCCTGATGGACTAGTCCTGAGGACCACAGTCTCTTGCCTGATGAGACCGCTTCAAAAAGTTTGTGTCCATGGTCTTGAGTCAGCCACAATCTTAGAGTGCCGCTTCAAAAAAGTCCTGGAAGTGTACAGGTCCTGAGAATGGAAGGTCAGCCAAAATACCTTATCAGCGAGCAGATGACTTGCAGTCGGCCTTTTGTCTGGAAGTGTACGATCCTGGAAGATGGATGGAGAATGGACTCAGTGATGGATTCAATTGACCATCATTGCAGGCAGGTTAAACTTCTTCAGCTGCCTCAGGAAGTACATCCTCTGCTGCTCCAGGTTGTGCTGATTGCACTAGGTCACCAGATGGTCAATCTCCCACCTATAGGCAAACTCATCCCCATCGGAGATGAGCCCAGCTAGGATGGTGTCATCCGCAAGCTTCAGTAGTTTGACAGACTCGTGACTAGAGGTGCAGCTGTTGGACAACAAGAAGAGGAGAAGAAGAGAAATAACACAGCCTTGAGGGGAGCCAGTACTGATGGTTTGGGGGTCAGAAACCTGTTTTCACATGCTGCAGGAAGTCTATGATCCATCTACATGTGGAATCAGGTACATTCAGCTGGTAGAGCTTGTTCTGTAGCAGAGCCGGTATGATTGTATTGAACGCAGAGCTGAAGTCCACAAACAGGATCCTGGTGTAGGTTCCTGAGGAGTCCAGGTGCTGAATGATAAAGTGGAGGGCCATGTTAACTGCGTCATCTACAGACCTGTTGGCTCTGTAGGCAATCTGCAGGGGGTCCAGGAGAGGGTCTGTGATGGATTTGAGGTGGGACAACACAAGGCGCTCGAATGACTTCATTACTACAGATGTCAGGGCAACAGGTCCTGTGATCCCAGGGATGATGGTGGAGGTCTTGAAGCAGGCTGGCACATGGCATATCTCCAAAGAGGTCTTAAAGATATCTGTAAACACTGGAGACAGCTGGTCAGCACAGTACCTCAGGGTGGATGGAGAAACAGAGTCTGGTCTGGCTGCTTTCCGAGGGTTCTGTCGCTTGAAGACTCTGTTAAAGTCTCTCTCCTGGATGGAAAGAGATGTTCCTGTGATGGGGCTGGAGGGGGAGGGAGCCATTGAGGTGTGGAGCTGTGAAGAGGCCTCAGCTGCTGTGGTGAAGCTGATGAGCTGATGTTCAAGAGGAATGGTATCAGGACTGTCTTTTATATGTTCAATACAAAAATGTTAAATGTAAAGTACAAATAAGAAACCATTGTTTTGGCCTACATTTATATAAAATATATTTGTAAATTATAAATTTCCTCTGTTCAGTGTGTATACTATGACACGTTTTTAATGATTTGTCTGATGACAACTATCATGAAACATGAGGAAATCAATTTGAGAAGTGTTAACCACATGCCTACTTGGTGGTTGAACATTCATTTTGGTTGCACAAACAACTCATGAGTCATATAATTATATGCTTTTTCTTTGTATTGAAAAAGCATATATGTGCTGTTTCTTTCTGCCTGTCCAACCAAATTGTTCCTTTACTGTCTTAGCATATTTGATGAAAGCTGTCAATCATTATGCATGTACATAGATTAAGTAAACAGATACACATTTATGTTTCTCTTACAGACACGCCTATCCACATGCAATCTCCTTAGTTGCTTTGGTATATCAGTTCTTTTACTTTTAAGTTGCAATGTTTTAATTTTTAGTTCTATTCGTGAGCATATCTAGCGCATCGGCATAACAACAGCCGTTCTAGACTAAATAAAGGAAATTAGACCCAGAGCAAAACATTGTACTTTCACAGCACACACGGCCTTCGGACTTGATCTGCAACTATAAACAGTAGGGCGGGGCTTAGTTTGCAAATCCCGCCTTATCCAATATGATTGGCTTGTAACAGTGTCGCGCGTAGCTATCGTCCAATCACACCGTGTACCATCATGGCACTTCTTAATGCAGAAGGCGGGGCTTCTTAGATTTCGGGTTGGTGAACAAACGTGTCGGAGCAGAGTAACGAGCGTCTGTAATTTTATACAAACAGAAGGCAGGACCCTTCAAAACAAGGTAAAAATACACTGACTCCAATCCTATCCACTGTATTTTCATAGCGAACCTTAAATTAAGAATCATTTCGTATGGTGCTTGACCTGTTTTTAGGCCCAGTTGCTCTTACATCACCATCCACGTTCGTTGCGTGCGTGTTAATAATGCTTTTTAAATGCATCGATCTAAATGCGTTAATACGAAGTCAAGTAAGTGCATTTTAATTTTGCATTGCTATACAGTATTAATATTGCGCCTCAAGAACTCGGCCGTACACTGTGTTCTCATGTCACCTGTTATCATTTGCATGCGTATCTGTTTACCATCAAACATTAAGCAGGTTTCATGATCGAAGGATACTTAAAATACATTGTTTAGTTATTGAAAGCTAGAATATGTTGTTTAGACCTACATAATGAGATATTAACATAATTTATATTTTTATAGACAGAATGACATTATAAAACAGCATGCAGTTTCATACTTAGTCATTTGGAAGATATATGCACAAGTTCACCAGAGCATATGTATGATCTTTTATGACTTGCACTGTAATGCACTAAATTTCACCCATGATTTCTTTCTCTGAAGGCAAGCCCAACCATGGGGAAGTCTCTGTTTTCTTTGCCAAAGCAAAAAGAGGACCAGGAGAACCTGACTGAAAACACAGAGTCTCACACTGAGGACGATAAACATGATGTGGCACAGTTTCCCTATGTTGAATTCACAGGCAGAGACAGCATCACCTGTCCTACTTGTCAAGGGACGGGGAGGATACCTAGAGGTGAGAACAGCTCCATCTATCCATTTACCCACCCGTTACTTTATACCACTCAATGTAATATGAACATATAGCTGCAACTAAATGTTTAACAGGAATAAATTATTCTTAAACTTAGTGGTAGCAATAAATTGCTTGAATAAATAATTATTTTGACTTGTAAAGTTTAATTATGTGTACTTCCTATCTTTGACTTTCTCACAGACCAAGAAAACCAGCTAGTTGCTTTGATACCCTACAGTGACCAGAGGCTGAAGCCAAGACGAACGCAAGTTAATTTCAAGATCCGATTCAAATCAGCATTGGATACTATATATTTTATGGCTGACTGTTTTCTTGCTCTATTACAGGACATTGTACGTGTCTTTATCAGTCGTTCTGTGTCTGCTACTTTCTGGTTTGGCTGTGTTCTTCCTGTTCCCCCGGACTATTGACGTCTCTTACGTTGGAGTGAAGTCAGCCTATGTCACATACAATCGAGACCAGCATATAATATATATAAATATCACGGTAATATCTATAGCGAACCCTTTTAATTAGTATTTCAGACTTGTGATTTGTGATTCTGTACTTTGTGTACTTGATCAGATGGGACTTTTGGCAAAGTCAGCATTTTTTGTTATTTTTGTTGCCATGTTTTTATTAAACTGTATTAAATAAGAGTATTTTTGTCTTTCTCAGAATACTCTGAACATCACCAACAATAATTACTACCCAGTACGAGTGGCCAACATCACAGCGCAGGTGCAGTTCTACAAGACTGTGATTGGAAAGTCTGTCATCAGTAATGTCACCAGTATCACCCCTCTGGATATGCGTCAGGTCCGTGTTTATTTATTCAAATAAATGAATTAATAATTAAAGAATAATTGACATTTATAAATATAATAATATTTTATAATTATTTATAAATCATTTTCAATACTGTGTATACATTATTTTTTTTTATATAATTTTTACAGTAATTTATATATATTTTAAATGTAATATTTGGCCTTTATAGCTATTATGTTTCATCATAAACCCAAAAATATTTTTTTTAATATATTATCTGCACAATGTTAACTTTGTAGTAATTGTATCATTAATAATTGAATATTATTAAAACATTAAAAGTAATTTTTGCATTCAAAGTAATGTTTGCTAAAATATGCTGCTCTAAAAACCTAAAAATATTTAGTTAAAGTCTATAATACAACTGTACTAATACATATGCTTTTTCATAATTTTCACAAAATGCCTTACTGTTTCAAGCCTAAATTTATATTCATGGTGAATACACATTTTTGTACTTTTACATTTTTGTATTGAAAATCACACGGCAGTTAAAGCCACATTTCAAGATAACAGAAATAATAAGTGACATGTATCCTCCAAATAAAGGCTGTATGAGTTGGTCACGTGACTTTGTTATCAACTGTTATCAATGTTTTATTTTTAGGTTGATTACACCGTTCCCACCATCATAGCAAATGAGATGAACTACATATTGTGAGTATTTGTCAGTAGGGCCTTACATTATAATAAAAACTACCTTACTGATAGTGTTTTTGAATGATTGTGATGATTGGCTGACTCTGTTTTTACAGTGACTACTGTACCATGCCATCAATTAAAGTGCATAACATTGTTGTCATGATGCAGTAAGTATTCTTTAATGGAAAATCTGACTCCTTTTAAGAATCATTTTCCAAAGAGTTTATGTAAATGAACAGACTGAAAAATCTGATGTTACTGTATTCATTTTTTGTTATTGTATTTAGTGTTTTTCATTTGAAAAGAATGGTAGATCTTTATTAGATAAAATAATCATTAACCAAAATATTATATTTGAATGATGCTATGTTCTCTTCTCTCCAGGACGACTGTAACTGTCATGTACTTTGGCCACGCTGAGCAGGTGTCTCAGGAGAAGTACCTGTATGTGGACTGTGGATCAAACACCACGACTTCACACAGACACATGAGTGTGATACAGTGATGTCCCTCTGTATGACCCACAGTCCCTCATGTTCCCATGTGGTGAAACAAAAACCTGTTCTGAGTGTTACGCATGGCAGAAGATGAAGTGTGTACTGTAGGGAGAGCACGTCAGGACTGATCAGCAAGTTTCAGCCAGAGCGCTGATGTCTTTCTGCACCGTCATTATCAATTCTTTAGCACAGCACTGAAGGTTAAGCTTGGATAGACAGAAGCACTTTAGTATATTTTGGGGAAAGGGATGACAGCGGCAGAATATTTTACATAGAGCTGCAAACACTCAAACCACTTTGACCACTCCGTTACAATTTTACTTTTCCCTGTGCGTTTGTTTTGTAATGTTAAACAGCGTGCTGCAGTTTCCATTATATCATGCTTATTTTTATTGTTATTTAGCTGCTTGCGGAGCAGGTTCTCTTTAGTTTTTTTTGAGTATGGTGTGAACATATATCAACATACCAGCTTTCAGAAGTTCATGAGTTAATGAGAATTTTGTATTAATCCATATTTTGGATTTTTCCAACCTCTAAGACTGCAATTTTATTTTAAAAAAAAATTATATAAATATATATATATATAAATCCACAATTTCTGTTCAAAGGGAAATTTAGATTGAAGGACCAAACTATTAAAAAATAATAATATTAAATAAATAAATATAAATTTACCTCACCAGGAATACCATATTTATTAAGAAAAAAAGAAGGAAGGTTATTAATTTTGTATTATAAAAATGGATTTCTGTTAATTGTTCATCAAGCATTTCTTCTGTCACATTTTAGTCAAATGCAATTATAATTTTTCTTCTTTTTGGTGTTTATTTAGCTCACTGATAACTTGGATGGTTCTCATTCACTTTAACCCTTTTGCTTGTCTTGTTTTGTTGGAATGGCACTTTTACATCAAAACATTTTTTGAAATTGTGTTTATTTAAATGTTATCTTGGGGAAATCAATAAATTACATTTCTTCGATGAATTTGTGTCCATATATATTTGGTTCTCAAAAGATTTTGTTGGCATTTAGGCACACTGCCAAGATCACGTTTTATTAAATATTATATTTTTTTATTTGTATCATTTTACAGTAGTGTTCATGTTGTGGTGAGTCATATTAGTAAGGACTGAATAAATAAAACGCAATGTCTATTTAATCTGATTACTTTGTGGTTTAGCCTGAAATAACACATTTTTGTGAATCTTTTTATTAATATAGTCAAGTCTCTTATGCTTTGTGTTTACAAAACGAATACATAAACGAATGTTAATTTTGTATAGAAAAGTGTGGTTGCTGCAATAATCCACAAGATGGCGCATACAAGATATGGTACTTCAATACAGGGATAGACAGTGAGGTATAACACCATCGGGAGATTTGGGGTTGAAATAATGTCTACTAAAGGTTAGTAATGTAAAAAAAAAACCTTTTATTTTTTGGACCCCCTTAATTGTGGTAGGTGATTAAAAAAAAAAGACATTTAACCACCAATATTGGGCTTTGCATCTCCCTATGGCGGTCCACCAAAGTCTGAAGCAGTTTATGTCTGTGGTCCTTTTCCATCTAATGCGGGTAAATATTGTATCTTTAAAGTTTAGAAGTATCCTTGTAATAAGCTGAAATGTTCAGGCACAGATGGTACCTGTATGCGTTTGCGTTCTCGTATGTGCACTGTTTACATTTTCTTCTGAAGGAAAAACGATCTGCACATCTGTTGATGCCATTAAAGTTCCTCGCTTCCTCTCATGTTCCAGAACAGCAGCTCCTCTGGTTCCACTTTAATGGGCCTCTGAAACAAAGAGCATGTGATGTTTCTACATGCCTTGATTTACCATGAACGAGCCACCAATTTCAGACAGATAGAGTTACAATATGCCCGGTCCCTTACAGAGCAGTCTGTAAGTTTGACATTTATCATATGGAGTCAATCTTGCCAACAAAGCATTTAACAATGATGTCTAAAAACAACAAATAACCAGGGATTCAATTTTAGTTCATACATACATGTAGCTGAGAGAGTGAATAGGTTTGCTGTGGTCTGAAAACTTGGAGCTGGAAATTCAGTGAGGAGGAGGGAAATTCTCAGGACATCTGCACAATCCATTTCCTCCATTTCCTCGGATCAGCAAAGTGAATAAAATATATGAGAGGAGAATTCTTTTAAACAACATTAACATAGACATAAACAAAATGCAGCTGGACTTCATAAAATCTGTAGATAGCCACTAATTGCTAGAAATTATGCTATACAGCGATTTTAATGTTCTGTTTACTTCTTTTCGCTGTTATTGTTCTCTTTTCTACAGTGACTTAATTGCTTATTTTATATAAACACTATTTTTTTTTGAAAGAAGTTAATTTTATTCAACAAGTAATAAATTGATCAAAAGTGACAAAGTGTCTTACAAAAGATTTTGATTTAAAATAAAACATGAATAAAAAAAATTTCAAAATATACTAAAAAAAATTACAAATATTCCACAACATTAATAAACAAAATTACAAAATATAAAAAAAATTAATAAAATATTACTGTACTTTTGATTAAATAAATGCAGTCTTGCTAAGCATAAGAGACGTCTTTCAAAGATATTAAAAAAATCACTCTAAACATTTGAACGGCAATGTAATAGATAAATATTTAGATATAGCTACTGATATGTGGCATATGAAAACAAATGCTGAAAATTTTAATTTTATCCTTAAGAAAAACATGTGAACTATTTCAGTTGAAGAATTTGATTACACCATCTTTCTTTAAAATAATGTAATCGGTGTCAGAATACCTTTTGGGACCACTTGTTGATGAAGTTTCTGACGTTTCTCACAAAAGACAGCCATAAACCACAGACAACCACACACATTTGTCTAAACACACACTCTGAGCTTGTCTGTCTCTCAATCCTGTCTCACACATTCCTCACTTAGTACTTTTCCAGCTGTGGCTCCCTGCAGTACGCTGTCTGTCCAGTAGATGATCACAGTGCAGTATGCTGTCCAAACATACATTCAGCAGCACTCTCAGTCCTTCTGGATCCTTGTAAGAGTGTGGATATGAAAATGGCAGTGCTTTGCTGTACGTCCATGCAGCTCTTGCTGGTAGCACTGGCTGCTCTGGCTGGGATCTGTCTGGGAGGGTCCGACGGGCCCCGTGGAGTGGCTCTTCCTTTTGTCTTTGACCCCAAAGCGACGTGCGACCCACCTTGCAAACATGCCGGGATTTGCATCCGAAACAACAGCTGCTTCTGCTCAAGAGGATATGAGGGAGAAACCTGCCAGTATGGTGAGGTTTCAAGATACTTGAGTTTAATGTGTTTGTGTGTGTCAAACTTGTGTTTTTTATATTCAGTTGGCCAAAACTCACATGATTTGCATGTTGATTTCAGCAAACTGTTATCCAAAGTGTAAAAACGGTGGAGAGTGCCTTCGCCCTGGAAAATGCAGATGCCCTTCAGGATTTGGAGGAAAATACTGTCACAAAGGTAACTGTAAATTCATTTGCGTTTTGTTTTTAATAGTTGTTGACAAGTTGAACACTAAAATAAATTAATAAACAAGGTCACAAATAAGTTACACAGCTTTTAACTCATGTGGATGTGTGTGTTTGTGTTTGTCAGTGGTTTGTGATGGTGGCTGTTGGAACGGTGGTGAGTGTATTGCTGTGAATGGAGAAGCAAAATGCATCTGTCCCTCCAGCTGGACTGGCTCCAGATGCCAAGATGGTATGTTGATCCCATATTGTGTTATTTACATTTCACAAATCCATAATGTCAGCTGTTGCACTGAGACAATCTCCACAATATGACAGTTTAAGAATAAGTGATATCAAAGCATTTTTATGATATATAACTTTAATAATTGCAACTAAAACTTGGCAAATGTTCATAATAAACAGAATTATCATATATTTTATTCTGACATTATTGGTCAGTCAGTGTTTCTGTTAAATAGACTTAAGAGCTCCAAAAATCACTAATATAGCAAATTGTATATACAGTTATTGAACATTAGGTTACTTTTTGTCCCTCACGTCTTGTTGCATTCCCCTAATAATTAAATCTGTGACATGTGAGTGCTAGTCAATGGGCTTTTGCGTTAGTATTGCCGAGGCAAGTGTTATTTTCTTTTATTGAAAAAAGTTAAAAAAAAATAAAATATGAATATTTGGTGGAAAACAGTAACTTAATAAACTTATGCTACAATTAAAAATGCTGCATTGGCAAGTAACTGATATAAAATAAGTTTAAGCTGAAATTGCTAAAACATTAAACAAAACTAAAAATAAATGAAAGTGTATTAGAAATATTAAATAAAAAAGGCAATTCAAAATATTATTAAATACAATAAAAGTATGTAAATGCTAAAATTACACTGCAAACAGATATTTTTCCACTTGTGTAATCTAATATAGTCTATATGATGCAGTGATATTAAAGAATTATACAGCCAGTTAATTTAAAGAATTTATTTTATATATACAATATACTTAAAAAACAATATGAATGTGTTTTAGAGTTATTTTTCATGAATTAATCATCATTTACATGTAGACAGATGTAAGTGTGGTATCCAGGTCACATGTTGATCATTTGTCTCTGTTTCCGTAGCGATCTGTCCACAGGGATGCAGGAACGGGGGCAGCTGTGTGGCTCCTGGAATCTGCAGCTGTCCAGAAGGATGGCTAGGTGGAGCCTGCCACACAGGTGCGTGACCACACAGAATTATGAACAAGACTATTCAGATGCTCTAAAATTACATTTTTGTTGTGCAGTTACTATTAAGACTTTATTTAAATGGTACACACTTGAGTTTACTCGATTTTAAAAATGAAAGCATTTATCTCTTTGTCTGCAGCTGTGTGTAAAAAGCCGTGTGTGAATGGGGGGAAGTGTGTGTCTCCTAACACCTGTCGCTGTCGAGCTCCGTTCTCAGGCCCGCAGTGTGAAGAGAGGAAGAAGCTCTACTGATGTCAGAACAGTCTGACTTCTGACCTCCACAGTCCCTTAAATTGGTGCTAAAGTTACGTGTTTGTTTGTTGAACCCTAACTGAAGATGTGAGGAGTGTGATGTGTTTTTTACATTAACTTTGTACATTACATTATGACTATTATGCAGTGTGTTTACGATAACTGTTGAATTTTCTTTAGCATACAGTACAACTAATTAAATAAAGTTCAAATTAAAATTCTTGATTTTTCAGAAGCAGAAATGTGATTGTGACCCTTTTTAGTTTTTGACCACTTCTTTTTATTGGGAAATGAGATTGAGATCCATTTTTATAACTTCAAATGTACTGAAGTTTTGATTTTATTTCTTCGAAAGCAATTTATAATATAACAGGAACATATTTTATTAATATTATAAAATGTGCACACTGTAGTATACCACTCACACACACACACACAAAAAAAACACTGAATCAAATAAAAAATTAAAAGAATCATTGCCAAGAGATTTAGACAAATACCTACATTCACATACAGAATAACACTCTTGAAATACTATAGTGATCTAATACAAGGTCTAATAAAAGTCTGTTATTTTCTAATAGAAGTCCAATAAAAGTATCCTTCCCTTTTAGGGCACTAATGCTTACATACAAACTCACACACAGCATTCATTTTTTTACAGGGTGATAGACTTGTCTTCAATTTCAGATCTTCATCACCTAGTCTGTAAATAAAAAAATGTTTACAATCAGTTCATCTTTATGACCATAAATGTATGTACAAAGATCATTTTAAAGATGAAATGAATAATGTCAATGCCTTTTTTTTTGAGAGAGAGAAATGCTTACTTTAGTACCACAGGAAGGTCCAGTGTAACCCTGACGGCAGTGACAGAAATTTGGAAACACACATCTCCCTCCATTGAGGCACGTTTGTTTACAGACTGCTGTTAGGAAAATAAAGTAAAATAAACATTGATATTAAATTTATATTTAAACTAATATTCAAATTTTCTTCAAGCCAAAGATCAAACTATACTTTAACAGTAAGAATATGATCGATGTGACCTCAATACACTGACAAGACGTGAGAAATCATTAGGTTTGATCAGGACTTACGAGTTTGGCACTGCAGACCCTCCCATCCAGCTGGACAGTGACATGTGTTCGGCCCCACACACTCTCCACCATTCTTACATTTTTGTAAACATGCCGCTGAATATACACATACAGAAAACACTTCAGGTTATGTTGCAAAGATGGGTTTTACTATTTTTATTGTATTTTAAATCAAATAAATGCAGCATTGATGAGCATAAAAGGTTTCTTTTAATTTTGCTCTTACGGATGTTGCAGATCTCTCCTCTCCACCCAGATGGACAGGAACAGGTGTTTGGCCCGACACACTTTCCGTTGTTCATGCACATGGGGTCACACACACCTAAAAGCATTGCATAAACATGTCCGAACAGATTATATGATAGAAAGCATGCTGGATGTAGAAACAAATCGCAACAACAGAAAAGAAACAAATTGGATTCTTTGAGTTGAGCTGCAGTGACACTCACTTTTCTGGCATCTCTTCCCAGTGTATCCTTCAGGACAGGAGCACACGTTGTTTCTCATGCACTGGCCTCTGTTTTTACATGGTGGACTACACAGAGCTACAAAAAATGACACACAAATAAATAATAATCACATAATTAAGGCCATTAATTAATTGTACAGGAGCATTATTTACATGAAATAAAAATAGGTTGTACCTATCTGACACTGTGAACCATAGAAGCCACTAGGACAAGCACAGATGTTTGGTTTGATACAAGTCCCTCCGTTTAAGCACAAAGGCTTACAGTCGGCTAAGAATGAAAACAACCAAGGAATTTATTCTAATCACGTTTAGTAAATGGATAGTCTAAACAAAAATTAAAATAATTATGTCTTCATTTACTCATGCTTATGATGTTCCAAACCTGTATGACTTCCTTTCTTCAGTGGAGCATAAAAAAATATATTTTGAAGAATGTTTGGTAACCATATAGTTTCAGTTCCCATTGACTTCCATTGCATTGTGTGGTTACCAACATTCTTCAAAATATTTTCCCTTATGTTATACCGAAGAAAGAAAGTCATACAGGTTTGGAACATCATAAGGGTGAGTAAATCGTGTAGACTATGACTTTAATAAACATGATTTAAAATGAAGACAAGTTTAATTTTTTTGGGTGAATTTTTCAATAAAGTTTAAGGACGAAAAAGCGCACCTGAGTTACACGTTGGTCCGTACCAGCCGGGCTTACACTTACAGACATCAGGCGACACACACTCGCCACCATTTTCACAATGTCTGTTACACACCACTAAGAAAAGACAAAGGCAATGGCACACAATCATTATGAACAAAATTCTTTGTATTTAGAAATTTGGAAGTGTCTGCTCACTAGTTTCACATCTTGGTCCCACGTAGCCGTAAGGGCAAGTGCAGTAGTTTCTGGACAAACAGCGGCCACCGTGTTGACAAGGCGGATCACAGCTGGCTGAGAGACAAGATGTGTGCATTTATATAATATCCACTGAAACCCTCAAAACATACATATTTTGTAAAGCTGTAAAGAAAATCCTAATGCAGAGAGAGTTTACCTTCCTCACAGGTGGGGCCGTTGTACCCTGCAGCACATTCACACACATTGGGCTTCACACACTTTCCTTTGTTCTTGCAGTCTGGTCGGCACACAGCTGATGGAAGAAGACATAACCGGTGTGAGTTTGAAAGGATTCATAATAACAAGTCATAATTAAAATGAGTAATCAAATCTTTGAATGTCTGCCAAGTTAAATGAACTGACCGATGTGGCAGTTGTATCCAGTGTAACCCTCTTTACAGGTACAAGTGTTGGGCTGAGAGCACTCCATATTCTGACCACAAGGGTAACGGCACACAGCTACACACACACAGGCAATTTAAATCGTTAAAAAAAACTTTGTAATTTTATAAAGGTATTATATTAATAATTTTTTTTAAAAGGTCAAGCTCAAAATTTTTTTTTTATTTTTATTGCCTTTTAAAAAAAATTACAAACAAATATATTATATAATATAATATAATAATTTATATATATATCATTTATATATATATATATATATATATATATATATAGATATATATATATATATATATATATATATATATATATATATATATATATATATATATATTTGTTTGTATTTTTTTTTCATATGACCCAGGCATTTTTTTTTATATTTTCATGTGCATCAACTATAATAATGAACAATGTTTTTTTTTTATGCATCATATAAGACAGCTCACGTTTGCAGGTAATTCCATTTCCTTTGTAGCCGTGTGGACAGTTTCCACATCTGAAGGAGCCAGAGGAAGCAGCTTCACAAGGTACTCCAGAGAAACACGGGGAGTCCGCACAGGTTCTGTTATCCTCAGCGTCTTCAGGGTTCAGTTCTTCTTCATTCAGCTGCTCTCTACTTGAACTTGCTTTTGCATTCGTGTTGATCTGGTCTAGGGTGTGTGTGGTGGTCTTCCTATCAACAGATGAGGTCCACTTGTTCCTAGGAGGAGATCGTTCAGCTCCAATAGGACGTTCAGCTGACTTCCTAGTGGATGAGGGTGTGGCCAGAGAGGAAGTGACATCAGAGAACTTGTCACCCTTCCTGGATTGTGTCTGCCCTGTGGGACATTATGGGTTAGAAGGTCGAGCCTGAAGACTATGTATCCTGGATTCTCTGTAAGAATGTTACTCATAATGATAACATTCGTATAAAGAGAATCAACTGACTGTTTGCGGTCCTCGACGAGCATGTTTGTCCATTGCCGCTGAGCCCAGGAGGACACGGACCACATATGTAACCAGCAGATGTGTATGTGCTCTCAAAGCACTGGACTCCAGGATAACATGGCCGACTGGCACATGGGCTCTGCCCTTCAGGGGGTACAGTATGTACATATTTACAATCATCACATACTAGCAAGTACTACTTGCATACTAATTATTAATTATTAAAGTTATTATTCCCACCTGAAAGAAGCTTGGGTTTGAAGGAGCTGAGGTTAACCTCACTTTCTGAAGTAATTCCAAGACTGTCTTCATCAATTTCAACCACTGTCTTTTCTATATTAAAAAATAATAAAAAAATGTCAATAATTATAAGTCTTATTGATATGAAAAGTCATAACTATGACATAAAAGGTTAATTTTTGACATATCATTTTGACTTTTTATGTTATAATTATCACTTTTGAGCTCATAATTTCTACTTTTTAGTCAAAGCTGTTTTGTCATAATTAACTAATGTCATAATTATTACTGTATTTGTCGTTGTTTCAACTTAATATCATGAGTTTAATATCTATTTCAAATTTTTATGTCAAAATTGTTTTTTTTTTTTCAATTTCAACTATTGTCACAATTTCTACTTCTTGTCAATCTTGACTTTTTGTCTTATTTGTTTTAATGTAAATTTTGACTTGCTGTTTTAATTATAATTACCGGTATGACTTACTATCTCATAATTGCATCTTTTTGTGTCATAATTATGGTTTACCAAAGCATGATTTTTTTTCTTATGTGGCACAAATAGACTCCCACAGTATCAATCCTTCTGAATATTACTAGACAGTCCCAAGATCACTATACAAGTCACAACATTATTTATTGTACACAATATTAAAACAAGTGTAAATTACTAGTCTTGGGGCAATATAAGGTTATCATTACTTTCCATGATTTACAAAGTGGAGAACACTTGAGAAAAACCCACAAATAGATTCTACTCTATTCTATATATATAGCACACCTGTACATATAAATTGGTCTATTTATTTGTATACATTTTATTATCTGTGTGTTATTGTTGTTGTCTCTATGTACTGGAGCTTCTTCTGTCACCAAAAAACACACATTCCTTGTGTGTATGAACATACTTGGCAATAAAGCTCTTTCTGATTCTGATTGTGAATCTTCTCTGCCTCTTAAGGAACTTTTTCAATGGACTATTTGACCATAGAGCTAAAAGTATAAGATATAAACGTACGGCTACAGGTCTTTCCATCTCCAATGAGGTGGTCAGGACAGGGTCCACATAAGAATGAGCCCATCGTGTTACTGCAAGAAACACCTGGGTAACATGGAGCTGATAAACATTCATCAATGTCCTCATCGCAGATTACACCTGTAAAACACGCCAGCGGGAAACTCTCAGATGTGTACAAGTAACAACTGCACTGATATTATAATAGATCCACTTTTAAATAAGTAAATTGTTTTTACACTATTTTTCTAGGTGATCATATGGCTATAAGTGAACTGACCTGTAAGGCCCTCTGGACAGTGACAGGTAAAGGAGTTCAGTCCATCCACACATGCTCCAGAGAAGCATGGGTTTGACCTGCAGTCATCCACATCAACTTCACACCTGTCCCCCTCCAGACCAGCAGGACAAACACACAGGTATTCACCAGTCCCCGGGGGGAAGTTAATGTTGGTCACACAGGAAGCTCCATTCTCACAGTCACATGGGTGAACTGACACCTGGGAAACATAATATGAAACCATATGCATTCTGTACCAAATATATATATACATATACTATTATTCAAAAGCTTGGGGTTGATACAATTTTTTAATGTTTCTGAATTTTTTGAAAGTCTATACTCACAGAGGCTGAATTCATTTATGTATTGTAGTTATGAAAAAAATCACAAACAGTAATATTAAGAAATTATTATTACAATCGAAAATAACTTTTATAATTTAAAACCAGTTGTGCTGCTTGATATTTTCGTGAAATATTATTAAATATTAAGTTCAAAAGAATACCATTTATTTGAAACAGAAAACTGCTTTACTTACTGTCAGGTTTGATCAATTTAATGCATCCTTGCTTAATAATTTTTTTATATATATATATATATATATATATATATATATATATATATATATATATATATATATATATTTGCCAAGTGGCTTACATATGTACCTATTAAATATATAATTATTCCGATTATTTATTGGCAATATACATATTATGAATCTGTTATACTGATCTAAGGATTCAAAAATGTTTTTGCAAGCCATTTGGCACCCCCTTGTGGACACAAAACTGTATCTCCAGCAATCTATAGTATTCAGGATGATTTTTAGGACTTCAGGTGCATATTTGTGTAGAAGCAACATTTTACCAGATGGCCTCTAGGTCTCACCTTCACCGCTGCAAGTGTCTCTGCATTACAGTCATCAGTTACAGCCAGTTCAAAGGTCACCGGTTTGGTGGTCAGAGCTTTCCAGATGAGCAGGCCAGCTGGAGAGAGAACGACATTTCTAGGTCCTGACTTGAGTGTGAAGAGAACCGCAGAGCCCTCCGGATCAGTGGCTGAGAACTGATAGACGAAATCCTCTCCATAGAATGTCTTCAGACTGGACTGATCAGTGTGAAACACAGGTGGCTCGTTTTCTACGATCAAACACAGAACATCAGAACAAGGACTATGGCATGACTTTAACCAGACTTTATTTACATTGGAAAATACATATATACTGTATATTATAAACAAACTATATTTTCATCATTTATAGAGCTTTTAAGTTTGTGATGTATAACTGTTGCAGAAAACTGAAAATAACATATTAAACTTTAAAACTGTTTGAACAGCTTAAAAAAATCAAACAGGACCAATTACTATGCAAGCATATGTGTCCATGGAAAAAAAATGACACATGACTCAACAAGGAAGCCTTTTTTAATTATAGAATATGAAAGTTCTCCAGCTTTAGGAAAAACAACCCCTGAAAATACATCATTGCTCTAAAACTACAATATAGATTTTATGAGCATTCATTTGAAATAAGACTGAACATACTCTCAGCAACGGACCAGCTGTGCGTGGAAAGACGCGGTCTGCATGTCAGACACGGGCTGCTCGGGCTGTGATCCCCCTCTCCATAACACAGGCCATCAATATTACATGTTCTGTTCTGAGGAGATATTTAGGGAAAACTATTAAACTTGAAAACTATGCAGACAAAACAATGTGCAACAAATATCATTATCATTAGATTTTTTGTGGTTGCTTAACACATAAATGATGAACAGTGCATGTGAACACTTAAAAAACGTGCACTGAATTTGTCCCTGTATCATTAAAATGTGAAGAAACACCATTTAACCAAATTACAAACAGATCATGGTGAAGACTTTTTTTCTTTTTTTTTTCTTCTGAGAAATGTAGTTTAATGGTTTCAAAAATGTAGCTACAGGCGAAACAAAGCAGATACAGTCTTTCTACAGTGTCTTGTTCTGGACATCTGAATCTCTAATATGAACTTTATTAATTAGATATTTTTTAACTTTGTGGTGATTTGTGATTGATGGGACTGGGACCTGACAATATAATCAGAAGTTTTGTATTAAGAGAGTGCTGCATCCAAAACCAAAACAGAATTGAATGAGAATGGATAGCACAGACCTTTAGTGAGCAGATAACCGAGGTGCTGACCGTACAAATCTGACATGTGCCATCAAAAAGAGTCAGTATCTTTGCGTTGCTGAAGCTGTGTCCATCATTAGACACCTAGAAAACGAATAAACAGGTCATTTTCAACCAGTTTGTAAGTTATACTGAATACACTTTAGTTTAACATAGTAGTTCAGAGTTTAATCACTTTGATTTGCCAGCGTAAGACTGGTTGGTGAGCAGTGGTGAAGGATTGTGGGTCATCCACAGGGAGTTGGCACTCTAATGAGGAAGAACTCTGGAAGGAGGCGGGCACCAATCGAGCATCATCCAAAGACCATTCACCGTCTACTATCTATGCAAACAGAACAAAATATATTCAAGCTAATAATATTTATATTTATGTCAAATTCGATGCTTGAGTTTAATGCTTGGGCAGTTTGTTACCTTTTCCTTCACCACTTCACACTTGAGCTTGTAGGACTTTTTAAAGCCTTGACCAAGAACCTTAACAGAGGAACAGACGCCATAACGAACATCACACAGTCCTCCATTCTCCAATTCTGTGATCTCTGGAGTCTCATCTGCATCAGGAAAACAGATTAACTACAAAACAGGCTAAAAACAAATGAAATGCAGGTCAAAATAGCATCAACTTGCATTTCCCCATACTCATATGCAAAATTAATTTGTAAAATCCCATTCAAGGCCATGCAGAACTAACCATTTTTATTATATTAATTTATTTAATTTTTATTTCATATTTGTTTTCCTCTTGAGATTAGTTTTACTTGTTAGATTGAGGAACTGATGCATAAAATATCCATTAACTTTTTTTTTTTAAATCATGATTTCATGATTTTTAGGTGCTGTAACTGGTCTTAACTTTTTCATTTGTGAGTCTTTTTGACTTCTAGTTCACTAGTTCACTTTAAATATCTTGTGGTGCAGGGTTTTTATTGTTAACTAAAACTGCAACTAAAACTATTAAAAAGAATTTTCGTTTTTTGAAATAAAGGTAAAGTAAAATTAAAAAAAAAAAAGCTTAAATATCTAAAAGTTAGAAATTCTGTCTTGGCAACTAACCAATATAAAATAAGTTAAAGTTGAGGTACTGAAAGTACTAAATTAATCACTAAAGTATTACTAAAATTAAAGCTAAATGAAAAATAAAAAAAAAATAAAAAAAAGACAAGCACATAACAAATTTTAATAAAATAAATAAAAAAAAATAATTTAATAAATAATTTAATAAATAAATAAAAAGTAAAACCAATTCAAAATAATAATAAATTATAAAGAACTATAAACACTAAAATACAAAATTTTACAATTTTATAAGTACAAATATTCCATGCCGCCTCTCAATTAATATGAGCTCATATGCATATGCAAGCTGCATGCATCATAATTATATATGAAAAATGTTGTTTAAATAAATTTTATATGGAGTATAACTTCAATTATATCAACTACGCATATACAGACAGACTCACCAGACACCTGGCTACAATCATAAGAGCCAAATCCAGGGAAGCACGAGCAGCCCCACTCTGTGCACTGTCCGTTCCCGCTACACAAGCTCGGGCACCTAAGGGAGGCCAGAATGTCCTGGTTTTCCCTCCTCCTGCCAACATCCTCTAACACCCTCCTCTCACACTCATTCTCCAGGAGGGGCACGGTGGCTGCTATCCAGGTCTGATCATCCTTTAGTTGTTGGTCTAATACACACATTTCCAATGCCTGCTCCAAAATCTCACCCAGGAGATGCCCACAACCCAACCCCACCGTGGAGTTCCTCAGGGTTCCCTCGCAGAGCTGCCGAGCTTTGGATTCGGTCAGGCCTGACTCAGTAGGCCAGGATGGTACCAGTGGTTCAGGTGAATTCGATGAAGAATGGTCCTCTGGGAAATTATATGTGGACTCCTCAAGGTCTGGTTGTTTTGGAGATGATCTGGAGCTTCGGCTTGGGACACGTCTCTGAGTTTGGGATCTCTGTGGGTTTACAACACGTCTTTGACTCTGGGATCTTTGGGGATTTATAACGCGTCTCTGAATTTGGGATCTTTGAGTGTTTGTTCTGCTTTGCTGTGCTGGACGGTAGTGCGTCGGTCTGCGGGGAGGGATAGACGTCTCTCTATGAAGTTGCGCAGACTTCATGTACTCAGCTGTTACGTCTAGTGTAGGGATGATGGAGGGAGATTGGATGTGGGTAGAGGAAGAACACTTGGAGGAATCAGTGGACTGAGGAGATGCACTGCTGGATGATTGGTGTTTCTCTTGTTGACACTGGCAGTACTCAGGAAGACTGGAGTTGCTTTCATAGATGGGGATCTTGTCAAACAAGCTGCTACTGGGTGTCAACCTAGTATTTAGGAATCACAATAAATCAACACCATACTGGTTAATGGATTTTTTATTATATTTTTATTTATTAATATATATTGGATATATACTAGGGTAAAATGTATAGGGCCAGTAAGATTTTTTAAAATAAATTAACAGTTATTATTCAGCAAGGATGCATCAAATTGATGAAAAGTGAAAGTTAAGACATTCATAATGTTACAAAGGATAGAAATAAAAAATACTAAGAAAATAAGCAACAAAAATGTTTTTAAGATAGAAATTAATAATAAGAAATGTTTCTTGAGTACCAAATTAGCATATTAGATGGATTTCTCAAGGATCATGTGACTATAAAGCTGAATATTCAGCTTTGTCATCATATGAATAAATTATATTTTGAAATATATGAAAAATAGAAAGCAGTTATGTTGAAAGTTAATAATATTTCCCAATATTACAATTGTTACTGTAAGTCTAATCAAATAAATGCAGCCTTGCTGAGCATAAAATACTTTAAAATAAAAAATAAAATAAAAAACACTGGCAATTTAATAGCATTGTTAAATACAAATATATTAAGAATTATAATTTTATGAGGGCTAAATTTACTTGTAGCTTTTAAAATTATTAAAAAATTATTATTTTTAAAATATTGGCTTTATTTAAAAAATGATTACAACAAATAAAATAGGTTTTCGGCTTATTGGCTGTTTACTGGGTGTCGGCCAATTATCATTATAAACTATAATTTTGATATTGGTGCATCCCTAAAAAGAATCTAAGGCAAGCATCACTAAAACTATAGCTCATACTTACAGTTATGAATTTAAATTAACCCCATGTACTAAATATTAATCATCTATTGAACTAATTAAGTATGGCAAGTCTCACCTCCATGCATTGATAAAAGAAGTGCTGTCCTCCACAGACTGTCCTCCCTCTTTGTGGTAGTCATTCATTGGCTTTCCATCAAAAGTTCCACACAGGCCTTCAGTGTGGCCTTGATCAGAGCCTGGGGCCCTTACAGTCAGACTCATTCCCCAGGCGGCCACATCCGCGCGCACAAATGCTCCAGACAAGAATGTAATCTGAACAAAAAAAATGTTTATATTCATTATTTATACTTAGTAATGCAACTCTACTATCTTGAACATGTTCTAGTTATCATATTTTCTCAGACTTTACAAGATAATCACAAATGGATTCTAATATACAACCAGTATCACTCACAGTGACTTTGCGGCCTTGGTAGGACTCAGTGACATGGATTCCACTCTTTAGCAGGTCTCCGTTCTTCACAGAGAAGCGTGGCTTTGTCTCTCCTACCAATCCGTTACACATGTCATACCTGACAACATAACCAGCATCCCTGGCCGCAAAGCCACAGACACACGAGGTGGGATGGGCAGTCATGCCGGCACATTCCCACTGTCTCACATGCACCTCAAACGGCCGAGCAGTGCTCCTGTACAGCACAAAGGTGCCTATCTGATAATTATCATACCTCCTGTGAACAAACAAACAATATTATATGTAATTCTCACTGAATTTGCATTGAAAAGTGTCCACTGGTAATTCCACAGCAAAACATGGGTTTAATATATCAACTTTTATTATTTGACTACATTTTGATTGTAGAGCTATTACCTGCCATCAAATGTGATGATGTGGGGGTCCGTAAAAGTGTAACAGTGAGCAGACGGAACATCCTTTACTAGAATCTGAGAGGAAGAACAGAAGAACGTCTTCTATATATATATATGTGTGTGTGTGTGTGTGTGTGTGTGTGTGTGTGTGTGTGTGTGTGTGTGTGTGTGTGTGTGTGTATAATAATATTCATTTTTTGTTTTAGATTTTTTATACATAATAACATTATTTTTTTTATTTTCTGCACTCATTTTTATTTTGGTTAAAGATTTTACATTTGTTGTTAGTTTTCTGTAAATATGTCTATCATTTTGATTTATTTGTTTTAGTTTATTTAGTTTTAATACTTCAAGTTAAACTAAACAAAAATGAGAAATATCTTGAAAATATTTTTTAAATTGTATTTCAGTTAACATTTATTGCAAGTAACAAAATTGTTTTTTTTAAAGTGAAGTGACGTGACATACAGCCAAGTATGGTGACCCATACTCAGAATTCGTGCTCTGCATTTAACCCATCCAAAGTGCACACACACAGCAGTGAACACACACACACCGTGAACACACACCCGGAGCAGTGGGCAGCCATTTATGTATATTCGTATATACAGTACCATATGCTTAACTATTGCATATATAATCTAAGTTGGCCCACCTGCACACTTTGAGGCGTGTAGCCGTTCCACAGGAAGTTGGTGCTGATTATGGGTTTGATGTGTATTTCTGTGCTTCTGTCTCCATCATTCCATATATCAGTAACTGCACTGTAGTGCACAGATGCCTGACTGCAGACTCCATTATGACATGGGGTTTGAGACAGCTCCACTTCACAGGAGGACAGGACTAAATCAACGCCAAGGCCCTTCTCATCTGCCAGTGGAGACAAATCTTTAACATATTAGTATGTAAAAAAATAATATTTACTGAGGGACATTTCTGACACATTTTTTAAAGAATTAATATTTAGAACAAAATATTACAAGTTTGATTTAAAATATGAATTTCACAAAACCTATGTCCCACAATCCAAAGATATTTTTCTCATTATTGTATTGAAGAAGACAAAAACATACTGAAATTGTTTTTAATTCAAATGAGAACATATTAAAAATAATTAAAACAAATACTATTGTGAAAAATAAATATTGTAATATTTGCACATACAGTAATGAGAAAAGGATTCTGATGGTCTAAAAATAAGGCAAAATATAATTTATTTTCTTTATATTATTATTTTTGACTCCACCTTGATTACTAGAGGTAAGATGCAAAGGCAAAGCGCATCTCTCTGAGGAACATGGTAAAGGTACTGTGCTCTCCACTGTCAGTTCATACTCTCTCCCATCTTCTGAAATAGAGACAGCTTGTGGTTTCATCTGGAAAGCATACATACAAATATAAGTCTAATAGAAATCACATATTTTATGCAACAAATCCTCAAGAAAAGAGACATACTTGGATCCCTGCGTAAAACTCTTCACTCTCCACAGGAAGGCTTTGCATATCGGGAGACTCCAGAAAAAAACTAGTACAACTGCAATGGATCTGAGAAACAAAATATATAGGTTAAGGTTAATAAATATGAATTTGAATAAATGTGAATACTGAGTACAAAGTGGGTACCCTGTCTCCCAGTCGCAGGTTAATTCCATCCAGCTCAATGAAAGCAAAGGTCTCTATTGTAGTGTCTTTCCTGAGCTCTTCTCTGGTGCCCTCGGGCGAGAGTCGCCACCATGTCACCACATATCCCAGAGAACTGTTCCCACTACTGTCAGCAAACGTACACTTCAGGAACACACTGCTGCCGGAGAGCTCAGCAACTATCAGAGGTATCGCAGAAGAGGGGGGCTGTAGTTCTGAGGGAGAATTGACAAATACTTCAAAAATCAAATACAAGTAATATATACTTCAAACAATATACTTTCAATATCTTAAATACATTTGTATTTATATATTTAGAGCTAACATTAAAGCCATTCTGTGTAAAAAAGAGGATGGTAACTAATTTTGGTTACCTCTAAAACTGCCTTAGTTGAGACATATCTGTAACTGTTAACTTCAGACTATGCTAACTTTTACAAATCAAAAGAGTTTTCTTTTTTTTAGAGACTCTGCTGTATGTCTGTAGCTGTTTATAAAAAAATCTAAATACTTTTTGGGCTATATGAAACAAAGAAGTGTAGACATCCACTAGAGTAAATTTGGAAAACTTTAAAGCCATTCTGTGTGAAATAGGAGGTAAACGATTTCAGCAGCCTCTAAGACTGCCTTGTCAGATTTGGTGACCCTGCTGTATGTCTGTACTGTAGCTGTTCACATCAGCCCAAAATGCTAAATGGCATTCTATCTGTAATAGAAAATGTTTGGTGCCACTAAAGCTTTAAAACAACAAACGAGTGACCCAAGACCTAGATTTCAGGCCAAACTCTTAATCATCAATGAAAACTTCAGTTCCATTTTTCTGAAGCCTGATGAAGGAGGCACAGCTAAAGTAAGTGTTTTGAAGGGTTCCACTAAAGAAAAGTGGGTGAGAGACTCTACTGGGGTGCCTAAAATCAGGAGAGGGATTAGTTGTGACACTCCAAGTGGAAACACAAAAACAACATCAAAAATACATTAACTTCTGCTAGAGTCATTAGCAGGAGAAGACGGGGGCAGAAACATTCCAAATGACTGCCAACTCTAAATTGTTTTGATCCATGCGTGAAAAGAGAACTCTAACCTTTCAGATATCTTAGGTTCAGTTACATGTATTTCAACATGTATTGATACAGCAAACTCTGGAAAATCATTTTCTGAGTCATTCCACATTAATGTGTTAGATTAGTTTGTTTAGATTACATATTTTTGAAGATGCATATTGCTAGACAGATCTGGACTGATTACCACTGCAAGTTCCATCTCTATTTCTTTGCCTCCCGTCACAGCTGGTTTGATTGGATTCGGACATCTCTGTGAATATAACAAAAGTTCATGAAGTATCTTTCTGAACCCTATTGCTTTTTAAACACTACCAAACTTTCAAAAAATATGATTTCTGGATGATATTTCACAGCCTTTAGGATGCATGATACAGAACCAAAGGATAATTATACTAACAAAGTCAATCTCACAATTTCAGACACTTGTGAGGTTCACTGACTTGCCTTCAGCGCAATATCCCATGCATCCTTGAGTTGGTTGGAGCAAGTACACATAAAAGTCCCCACAGTTGCGGACGGTTACAGGAAGGCGAAAAAGACAGCAGTCTTTACTAGCGCTTCCGAGGAATTGCCAGGTAGCACAGGCTGTCATCTGCTTCACCTCTAGAGGGCGAGGGAGAGTCTCTCCTTCGGCCAGGGACAGCCACACAGGGGCTTGTGTTCCACACTGATTCACCTGTATGGGTAACCGTCATATAGAAACATGGGTCATTAAATTGTAACATAAAGAAGACATTGTTCAGCAGGCTGGACCGCTTACACAGATGCACTGTACTGTACCTCCACACATTTGGTGGGCATACGGGCCGGCTTATCAAAGATCTGGAACTGATACCATCCGGGAGAGAGTGAATGATCACAAACGAGCTCCTGCAGGGCAGAGTGGAGCAGCTGCTGGGAGCTGAACCTGGTGCTTCGGTACGGGCTCTGAAGAACAGTATAACCCCCAAGACTGCATTCAGGGATTTCCACTACAAAAATACCCACAATCACACACTTAGTGTTGCTCAAAAACACACAAAATAAAAAATGCCAGTACAAGAGCACTGAGACAATACAATTAAATGAATAAGAAAAATCTGATCTTCATTGAAAACTTATTTAGACAACAACTCAAAAGTTTTAAAAGACATCTCTTATGCTTATGAAGGTAAAATAAGTTTTGCACACTTTTTGTCACAAAAATTAAACAAAATTACATGAATGTCATTAAAATAAAAACATCAAACCAAATGGCATCTGCAAATTAAAGACTCCTTTCTCAGAACTAGTGTCAGTTTCAAAGCAAACATCTCAGGTCACTTGAAAATGAATGACAGAAACATCTCCTTAGCAGGAACCAACAATGAATTTGAGAGTAATTCAAGCTCTCCCTTACCAAAAAGAAGTTTATTCAAGTGTACTATTAGTATAATTCTTTCAAACTAAAAAACAGGAAAGTATACTTTCAGTCTACTTTTTATGTACTTTTCGGAAATGTGCTCTATGTACTTCTCAGAAATATACTTAAAATGACATTTAAGTATACATGACTTATACTGTAGCCTACTTAGAAAAAGTCTAAATATATTTGAGCTATACTTGTACGGAGCCCCTTAAGGTTCATTGTGGTGGAAAAAAATCAGAGTGAGTGAAAAAATGTGGGGTGGGAGGAAAAAATATATTTTTAATTTTTTTGCGTTCTCTCGCAAAACTTTTGCGTTCCCTCGAGAAACTTTGCGTTCCCTCGCAAAACTTTTGCGTTCTCTCGCAAAACTTTTGCGTTCTCTCGCAAAACTTTTGCGTTCTCTCGCAAAGATATTTGCGTTCCCTCGCAAAACTTTTGCGTTCTCTCGCAAAATTATTTGCGTTCTCTCGCAAAACTTTTGCGTTCCCTCGCAAAACGTTTGCGTTCTCTCGCAAAATCCAGCTGAGTTCGGACAAACACTTCCTGTTTACTTTACAGCTTGTAGTGGTTTATACAGCTCCATAAGTTCACAATGGAGCGGTTCATAGAGTTTTGTTTTGAACTTGGAGAAATAGTCAGTGCATGCTTATTACGGCACGGTTTTGGACTAAAACGCTTAATGTAAAACACCGTGTGAGAGCCGTGGGAACGGAGCGAGGCCGGTGGAGCACCTGCGCCATTCACCGGTAACGAGTCCCGCGAAGGAGAACTGAAGGAGGGACTGATGACAGTGTTGGACGATAGAGGACCAGGCTCAGACTTTATTTTGTGTTTTGGTTCTGTTTGTGTGCGACAGTCGTCCACGAGTAGGGGCTGTCGCGGTCTTTTAGGTATATTTTATTATTAAAGTTTTGTTTGAATGTTCGCCGGTTCCCGACTCATTCTTCCCGTGACTATAACGTTTGTTACACACTGGATGACTAAATTCAGTACACGGATTACACACCATATTATTAAAGTAGACAGACAAGCAGAATAGCCCAGAATATGAACGTAACCTGGTAAACTGCACTTTAAGCGTAGGCTATCCCTCGTAGAAAGAAAGAGTTTTATTTTTAAACTTGGACTCAAGTTCAAATAGGCTACAGTCAGCTTTGCCTATAGTTTAAGACATGGTTTTGGGACATTCTAAAAAACACTTAATGTGGATGTAGCTACTATAACAGTGGCATTGGAGGCCCAATTCGGTAAGGCCTAATAAATACTATTAATGCTAATAAACATTGTAATATTAATAACCTTAATAGCTATCAGTAAAGCAAATAGCCATAATACAACGTTTCTCCCACATTTAAAACCGCCAGGATATAGAAAGGATCCTTAAGGGAAGCTGGACAAAGACAGTAGGCTATATAGGCTAAAACCAAAATATGGTAAACAGTTTATTAATCAAATATAGCCTATTATGCACAGGAAAGCAGACAAGCCCAGAATAGCTAGAAACAGCCCAAAACCTAATGTAAAGCGAAACTGGGCTCACGTACAGCTCTCTTTCATCACAAAATCCAAATGTTTCCATATTCGCATAATAATCATAATGAACAAAAATGTGCCGCACTGGAGTGGGCCGGGGCTCATTTGGAAACTATTATTTTGTTGTAAAAATACAATATAGACAATATTGTGTTTAAAATGTAGGCTTCTTTTAAAATTTAAAATGTACACTTAATATTTCCTTTTTTGTTGAAACTTTTAGGCCTATATAAAATCAATTTCACATATGCAATATTCTGGATATTCAGGGAAAATTGCATTCTCGTATAGGTTCCAGAGCGAAATGAGAACGTAACAGTGTTCGCTTTATAACATTTCTAATAATATTTTATATTATTGAATCTTCAAACTGAATTCAAAAATCGCATTATGCCCTACTGTAGCCTAAGTGACGGAGTATTTTTTTGTTTCAGCGATTTGATCGCGCTAGCGCCTCATGCGCATATATTCATTGCAAGTGCGGCCTGTTCATTATTAAAATAAAGAATCACCAATACAGATATAACGTTACACAATCAATTTAAATAATCTGTATTATGTCTGTGCCGTATCGTGAGCCCCGGCCCACTCCAGTGCGGCACATTTTGTTCATTATGGTTTTTTTCTTCAAATACATTGCGAATATGGAAACATTTGGATTTGTGATGAAAGAGAGCTGTACGTGAGCCCAGTTTCGCTTTACATTAGGTTTTGGCTTGTTTCTAGCTATTCTGGGCTTGTCTGCTTTCCTGTGCATAATAGGCTATATTTTATTAATAAACTGTTTACCATATTTTGGTTTTAGCCTATATAGCCTACTGTCTTTGTCCAGCTTCCCTTAAGGATCCTTTCTATATCCTGACGGTTTTAAATGTGGGAGAAACGTTGTATTATGGCTATTTGCTTTACTGATAGCTATTAAGGTTATTAATATTACAATGTTTATTAGCATTAATAGTATTTATTAGGCCTTACCGAATTGGGCCTCCAATGCCACTGTTATAGTAGCTACATCCACATTAAGTGTTTTAGAATGTCCCAAAACCATGTCTTAAACTATAGGCAAAGCTGACTGTAGCCTATTTGAACTTGAGTCCAAGTTTAAAAATAAAACTCTTTCTTTCTACGAGGGATAGCCTACGCTTAAAGTGCAGTTTACCAGGTTACGTTCATATTCTGGGCTATTCTGCTTGTCTGTCTACTTTAATAATATGGTGTGTAATCCGTGTACTGAATTAAGTCATCCAGTGTGTAACAAACGTTATAGTCACGGGAAGAATGAGGCGGGAACCGGCGAACATTCAAACAAAACTTTAATAATAAAATATACCTAAAAGACCGCGACAGCCCCTACTCGTGGACGACTGTCGCACACAAACAGAACCAAAACACAAAATAAAGTCCGAGCCTGGTCCTCTATCGTCCAACACTGTCATCAGTCCCTCCTTCAGTTCTCCTTCGCGGGACTCGTTACCGGTGAATGGCGCAGGTGCTCCACCGGCCTCGCTCCGTTCCCACGGCTCTCACACAGTGTTTTACATTAAGCGTTTTAGTATGTCCAAAACCGTGCCGTAATAAGCATGCACTGACTATTTCTCCAAGTTCAAAACAAAACTCTATGAACCGCTCCATTGTGAACTTCTGGAGCTGTATAAACCACTACAAGCTGTAAAGTAAACAGGAAGTGTTTGTCCGAACTCAGCTGGTTTTGCGAAAGAACGCAAACGTTTTGCGAGGGAACGCAAAAGTTTTGCGAGAGAACGCAAATAATTCTGCGAGAGAACGCAAATGTTTTGCGAGGGAACGCAAATAATTTTTTCGAGAGAACGCAAAAGTTTTGCGAGGGAACGCAAATATCTTTGCGATAGAACGCAAAAGTTTTGCGAGAGAACGCAAAAGTTTTTGCGAGGGAACGCAAAGTTTCTCGAGGGAACGCAAAAGTTTTGCGAGAGAACGCAAAAAAAATTAAAAATATATTTTTTCCTCCCACCCCAAATTTTTTCACTCACTCTGATTTTTTTCCACCACAATGAACCTTAAGGGGCTCCGTAATACTTGTGCTCCAAGAATCCATGTTTCATTCTTATACGGTAGGGGGCATCTACTGTACAAAATTTCTAAAACACAAGTGAAGAAGAAACTGAAACAACAGATGCTTCCACATGTAATCATGTAAAACACAATCAGACATAAAACAGCATCAAAACTGTGTAACGTTATGGAATAAAATGTCGACCCGTGATGGGGTAATGACTGTCAAGCTTTGCCTTGTTGATCGACTCCATCTACGTTTTGATTATCATTCTGAATCCAATTCAGTGTTTTTTTTTATCTTTTTTTTTTTCAAAATGTTGTTTATTTATTTCTTTATTTATTAAACTTACCTACATTCATGTGTTTATAAAAAAGAATGCATGGAGCTAGAATAAAATGTTTTTGTTTACAAGCAGATACCATGTTCTTTCTTTTGATGTTTTGTATGTTCATATAACAAAACATATACAAATTAATACCTAAATAGGGAAATAGTAGTATACTTAAAGTATGATGTAAAGTTCACTTAAAACTTACAAGTATACTTGCAGTATAAAACCACTATAAGTATTTAATTAGTAAACTATCAGTATACCTATAAGTTCACTTTTAGTATAGTTGCAGTACAAATTAAAAACATAGATGTAAACTAACTGTGTACTCAAAGTTTACTACTTGTATACTTTAAGTTAACCTAAAAGTATAATTTATATACTATAGTAAACTTACAAGTATACTGCTAGTACACTGATATTTGTATACTACTTACTACATAAAGTATACTTAAAAATATATTTGAACTTTACTTAAGTATACATATTAAATTAAACTTGAAGTATACTTCTTTTTTGTAATGGCTTAATGGCTTTAGCCCAGTGATGGCTACCACTGCAGCCCAACTGAGATCATCACCAATCTGTTTTTGGCAATAGAATTAGAGGACACAGATGATAAGCCAGGATCAGCGGCAAAGACAACATGATGCTTGAACATCCAAAATGCATCTGGACTACACTGTGCTTGCTGAAAGAGCCAAGTATTTTTTCTCTCTCTCTAGCAATATTTACTGTACGACTTGGATGCATTGTGCTAACAGTGCTATCAGTCTACATGAGGAGCCAGAAAATCTCTGAACCCAATTATTAAGATATTGTTGTATCTGCCTAAACTAAAACTAAGCAGGAAACATCTAGTAAGATGCATCAGTGTGAATAAAACTGGGTAAACTGAAATAAAATAAAATTGGTTCACTGAAAACGCAAGTAACTGCTTTGCATGCATGACATGGCAGGTCATGTGATGTCAACAAGGCGAGGAGGAGACCCGCTCCATGCAAAATAAAACAGCTTTTTTTTTTCTTTAGAGACTGAAATGTCTTCAGTCTTCATCTCATGTGAATTTACTAATATTTCTCAAAATTACCATTGATTTATTTTTGAGTAAAACTTTTTTAATTAACAAAAAATGTACTGAGGGCACCTTTAAATGTGATCATACAAGGTAATTAATAAATATATATATTTTTTATATAATCACTTGATTTATTAAATAATAAATATAATTTTCTAATTCGAATAAATTACTCTCATTGCTCTCAGAAATAAGGCAACCAAAACTGTTTCTCAAAAATCTACGTAACCATAGCTTAGTCCAAGGCATGTTTATCGATCGACTTACCTTTCTGACAACTGACAGTTTTGTTTAAAATAACAAATATAACAGCGATGAAATACTCCACACAGATGTTTAGACGCATTTCTAAAGCTCTTTAGCAAACCAGAGCGTGTCCAAAGCGATAACACAATCCAGATTAATATCCCGAACGAGATGTCGCGAAATGAAAGCTGGTAAAAAGAATATTTGATATGTCTTCAGCGCTTTTGAGGCGAACAGCGAGTGTTTCATGGGCTCCTGTCCAGACCACACACACCTCCTCCCGCTGGAGCAACTGTCCCATTCTGCAGGCTTCGCTTAATATTTCACACATAGCCTACTCTACATAATTTAATCCTAACCTTTTCAGTTAAATCTACCAATAAAAAGTGTAGCCTACTGAAGTGTGTTGATATGACTATGATGAATGTGAATTTGTGAACAACGTCCCTAACTGTGGTGACTGTGGCATTTCCTCCACAACTACGAATAATTTTGGCACGAATAAAATTCTTTAAAAAGAAAAGTGTAGCTATAGGCTACTTGTTTATAAGTGAAGATTAGTCTTGTATAATGAAGAGTGCCATGCCTGAGATGAAATGAGACGTGATATTTAGCTATGATATTTATTTAGCCTACTACGTATATTTAAATAGGCTACGTTTTTTTTTTTTTTTTTTTTTTTTTTAGTTTACAATGAAAAACATACAACATATGAAATTAGATGTAGCAAGACAAGGGAGGCTGGAGCATTTAAGGCCTATAAAAATGTTCAAAACGTCATTTCCCCACAAAATAATATAACAGAAAATTTTAGATGTAGTGCAAATGTCTGTGACTTTTGTTTGTTGTTAGTAAAACATTTTTAAAAAGAGTTTTCTAAAAATCCACAGGTTTAAAAGTGCCCACTGATGAAGAAAAACCTGATAACAATTAATTTTATTGTCCCGTGATTTGCAGAATTAATCTTCCTTTCAGTCTGAATAGAGAAGCAGATGGTGATATTGTCTAGTCTATGTTTTTTTAAGAAAACATGGCTGTTTTTCTCTTCTGTGTACCTTTCATCTCTTATTAATAGCCTATGTGGTGTAAAGGCAAGAGAATATCCATCATCTACAGTAGCCTATTAAATATAGACCTCAAGTTTTAAGTTCATGCTATTATTATGGCAAGCTACCAAAATCCACAAGTTATGGCTCTGCTTATGTTTATCAACAGCTTTCTAATTAAACACTGACCTTACTGGCATTAACGAAAACTATTCTTCACTGACTGTCCATTGCTGGGCTGCTTATATCAACATAATGATAATCAGCCAAAGTTCTGCTCTGAGAAAGTTAAACACAATCTGTTGTGTGATGCCTGCGAGACTTTGTGAAGGAATCGCATAACCAGAGGCCATCTGTTAAACTGTTTTTATCAAGGGTGTGCCACTCCTTCTCAAAGAAGATGTGAATAACATTCACGGGATGAAGACTGAGCACTGGCATAGCACAATATGTTTCTCTACGAGAGGTGTTGACAGTCTGTATGAAGTAATTAAATTCTTCCTCCAAACTGGATATCTTTACTGAAGGATACTCATTAGGCAGAACGAAACGACAACATATTCCCAGTGTTTTACTTTGATATGGATAAAAGGGGTTAATGCAGTAAAACAGCTGTGACACCTAATGAGAAAAGCAGATGGTAAACAGTCATCAGTGGCAAGACTTTTCCATGATCTAAAGGTGTGATTAGCATTCAATATAACGCAAAGTCTAAATGCTGCAAATGTATAAAAAAGAACTAAAGTGTTGGGAACAGGAAAGTAAACGATTTAAAGGAATAGTTCACCCAAAAATGAGAATTCGTACTTACCTCAATGTTGTTTTAAACCTGTATGCTGTTATTTTCTTATTCTGGAATATAAAATGAATTTTTTTCCCCCCATATACTGACAGTGATCATGCTCTCAAGGTAATAATTTATACCATAAATTAAAGTACATTTAAAATGAAAGAAGATGGAAAGTCAACATAAAATAGCAATATCAGTGTTAGCTAACATGGTCTTCTGAGGCTTTTGTAAAATGAACATAAACCTTGAAGACTGCAGAGGACTCAATAGTACATCTAGTCACTTGAAATTATGATTAGTGCTTTTTTTTTTTTTTGTATATGAAAGAAGAGGAGTGTGTATTGTAAACTTTTACAAGGATGCTCTTGCTCTTTAAGCTTAAATGCACTTTTCCATTGTTCAACATGTTCTTATTTTACCTCAAGACCAGTCAGCTGTTTATAAAGGGTTGACCAACCTGGCTGTCCTTCCAGCTGGACATCTGACGACCTTCAATCTACACATCTTACTAAGAGCAATTGACATTTTAAAACAAGACCCCTATAAACCCCAAAAACAACACCCCATAAATCCCAGCTGTGACCTTTGACCTACTGGTTCAGCCACTTACAGTCTTGAGTTTGGTTCTGTCAGCTCTTTTCTCCTGGTCTGGAACTTTCATGTAAAGTTTATAGAGAATGTAGTCAAAATCATAGTCAAGGTCAATTCAATACCCTCCACATTTATGGTACAGGTTTGAAGGCTTTTTATTATGATAAGCGCTTAATCTTTCAAAAACCTTTTTCTTGTCTGTTAGTGAAATTTTATATGCTCATAATGTATTCACAATATGTTAGCTTTATTGTCACCCTCACACAGAGACACCTCAAAATACTACATTAAAAATACAACAAAATACTCTACAACCACTACCTCATATATCAAAATTAAACTAAAATAAAAAAAACAGAAAATATTAAAACTTACAACAAACTGCTGCCCTTACCATAGAACATTACAGTCAATGCTGCCTTTATTATAGAACATTATAGGCTACAAAAGTATGCTTTATCTCATTATAGAACATTATACTCTACAAAAGTATTAGTTATATCTCTACCGTTCTATGACCTCTGCAAATTACCTTACAATAAATGATTTGTATACTAATAATATGAATACACAAAAGAGAAATCGAGACAACTTGAAATCTTAAAAATTAGTTGTCTTTAAAACCACTTCTTTGAATACTGACCTCTGCTGGTTTTGATTTGAAAGTACAATTTGAACTTTTGCATCCCCTTATAAAACACAAAAACAACTTGCAAAATACTTAACATTATTTAAACAGGAGTAATTTCATTCAGAAATCCAAAATGAGCATGAAATAAATAAAATATGAACATGTCCTATTTGCTGCATTTGCCCCCCCCCCATACACACACACACACACACACACACACACACACACACACACACACACACACACACACACACACACACACACATTATTACGGTGTGGTTTGTTTGTAATTAATTAATTTATAACTGAACTGAATGTATGTCTGAAGATAGGTATTTCTTGATATAAAATGTTCCACAAAGTCTTTCATACTTAAACTGACTTTAATTCATAGTTTGATGGTTGCTAAGACGTCTCTTTGTTTCCTCAACAATGTCCCCACTGTGCTCTGTCCACAGGCAGAGTCTCTGAATGAGAACTTGAAACTCTTGCTGCCTGGCAACCTTGTTGTATCCACTGCTCCATGCTGAGCTGGCTTAAATTTATTTTAATTTTTTTGATCAAACACGGCCTTTGAACTCTTTACTGTCTACTTTGTCATGGCTGAATGACAGCCACGCTGCTGTAAGAAAGGTGAGTGATTTTAAGTGATTTTAGGAATTAATTTCTTTGAAATGTACTGTTGATAGAAATAGGTCTTGCTCTATTTATTTATTTATTGTTATTTATGTTATATAATTGCATTTCTATCACCTAAATCTAATCTTGTGGCTTTTGCATATGTAATATGCATTTATATTCTTCATTAAGATGAAATGGAACTTATGAGGTTGCTAATGATAAGATTATGTAACAATTTTATGCATTGTACATATTACTTAAAAAAATGGTGCAGTAACAATTTTCACTCAGAAATTGCTATTACATTTCTCAAATAAGTACAAAGATTATGCAAGTACCACACTGAATTAAATGTGGAATTTTGAAGTAGAATGACTGAAATGCTATTTTCTTGCAAGTTGTATGTTTTATTTACAATTAGTGTATGGTTTGGTCTCAGATTATTGCTCTGAGTGTAAAGATGTGGCTGATTCACAATGAATCTTCCGAGCCTTTGGAAACTCCCATGTCTGTTGACCTCAGAAGAAACCTGCTCTTTTCTGTGAGTCAGAACTTGATCTCAAGCAGGAGTTGTGGACTCATCCCACCACACCCAGTAGTTCCCGTTGATCCATGGAACATAAAGGCCCCCGACTTCACCCCAAAACTGTACAGATCTTCGGGTTTGCCACGGATCAAGAGCAAAAACATTCACCTGGTTAAATCAAACAACAGTGTGGAAGGAAAATCTTTTATTTTGGAAAAGATTAATGATGTTACCCCTTCAATATTGCCTGGATTTGAGCAAAAGGGATGTAAAGCACGACCATTTGTCAAATTCTACAAACCACCAGACTCACTAGAGTCAAAACTGCTGTTTGTGAGAGCAGGGATGTATCCAGTGGGGCCGTACAAAGATCCAAAACCTCATAACTTCAGACCTGTAAGTTTCTACTAAGATTATGGCTTACTTTATCTGCATTGCACTACATCAACACTAGATGACAGTCTTTATAAGACATTTAAACACTCCTTATTCAAACGCAGTGTGCTGAGGGAATGCCGGAAATGGTGACCTCTTTAGAAAAGGATCCTGGCTGCTTGATCCTAAAGTCTCAGTGCCTAAAAGCAGGTAAAATTACTTGCATTAAGAAATCATGTCTGAAAACAGAGAGAAACAAGAATGGTTTTTCAGCATTGGTCTAAACTGTGTTGCATGTGATTGCATTGTTTTCTCACTGTAATCGACCTTGTAATACTTATCTAACAGTCATAAAATCCTTAGAGCAAAGGTCAAATACCTTGTGGCTTTGAAACCACGTAGCCTTACATGTATTACTGACAAAGCTTTGCATTTTATTTCAATGTCTTCACAGTCAGTGACAGCCATCCTGACCTGAACCCTTCTCACAGCGACACAGTGAGCCAAATAGACACTTTCAAACCAGCAGAGCTTAAATGGGACCCAAGGCTCATACTACCAAAGACACCATGGCCTCCAAAATCTGCGTCTTATACAGTGAGCACAAAGAGAACACTCATATTTATCATCTACCCTTGAACAGACAGTTTATTAACCTTCTTGGAAACATTTTACTTCCTGTATTATAGAGACATCGCCGCAGAAGAGGAGTATATAGTGCCTTAATGGACCGAGTTGAAGAAAAGCTGACCAACTCCTGGAAGAAATGAATCTGGTTTAAGACAAAAGAAAGAATTTTGTGTTGTGGTGTGCAGATAAAGCTAGTTTAAACATCAGTTTTCTGCTTTGTCTAATGAGTCCTGCTGTTTTATGGAGAACCCATAAAACAGGAGAATTATTATACACATTTACATTTAGTCATTTAGCAGACGCTTTTATCCAAAGTGACTTACAAATGAGGACAATGGCAATCAAAAGCAATCAAAAACAAGTGCTATAACAAGTCTCAGTTAGCTTAAACGCAGTACACATAGCAAGGGCTTTTAAATAATATAATAAATAAAAAGAAAACAGATAGAATATAAAAAGAATAGCGCAAGCTAGTGTTAGAGGTCTTTTTTATAATTGTATAATAAATGAAAAGAAAATAGAATACAAAAAGATTAGAAAGGTAGTTAGTTTTTTTTTTTTTTTTAAATAGAATTAGAATAGTGAGTGCAAAAGTTAGAGGGTCAAATAAAGATACACTTTTCTTGTCTTTTTTTCCCTTTCTTGTCTTCATTTTTAACTTTCTTTTCTTTTGATAGATAGATGTGTTACAAAAGAGAAATACGTTTTTTTTTGTATTGCATATAAAAATAAATGTTAGCACTGCATTAAAAGAAATACATAAGCTACTTTTTAAACAAAATGTTAGAATTATTAATTTCATTTAATATATATATATATATATATATAAGTATATATATATATATATATATATATATATATATATATATATATATATATATATAATTAAACTAAAAAGACGCAATAGTTGCAGCATTTTTTGTAGCTTTCTATTTGCATTCATTATGGACGCATGACCTCCGTTGACCAATCATTTTAAAGGTAAACAAATGAGCTGCGGCGCGTGTGCGGGTGCAGACGCGCTGGTTTCAGTCAGTAGCACGCCGAGCAGAGCGTCAATGAATGACGCTTTCTAACGAAGCATGAAGTCTGAACGGTAAGTTAACTGAACGACTGTGGTAAGAGTTAGGTTTTAAACATTTTAACTAACTATAATGAATATAGGCTCCTCTTTATTTTTGGTAAAAACAGGTTTTGTCAGCGCGTCATGAGTAATTCCTGTTGGCTCAAATCGCGACTGCGGTTCATGCGCTTTAAACGTCCACAGATTTTGTCACATCGATTAAGCTTATATTTTCATCATATACAGATATAGTTACTGATGAGGTTGGAGAAATGGGATGTCTACGTGGACTTTGGGTTCATTCAGAAAAGTTTCGATTCGACAGGTGGACGCCAGTGACTTCCAGAGAAATGCCCTCCCTCTTATCGCGCTCACTTTTATTGTTAGAGCGCCCTATTTATCTGTTCCTAGGAAATATTGCATCATTGAGATATGGTTCTTTTCTGAGCGGTTGGTTACTGTGGGTTTACAGACTCGCATTTATAATAATATAATGTATATTCTCTATGCTCTCCTTCTAGAAATGTATAGTTGGGGTGAATGCCACATTTAATTTATGCCAAATTATGAAATGTGCGCGATGTTGGATTCGTAATATACACTTATATTCTGAGACTTTGAGTTTTTAATGTTTCTGAATCCTCCTAAATGTACTGTAAATATATAGAAATAATATTTATTAATTGTTATGTACACATTTAGGCACTGTTTTTAACTTCCTTTCAGATAGAGTGGGACAGAATAATAAAAAAAAGGTTAAAATATGTCATTTATATATTACAAAGGTCTTTATTTTGCAATGAAAAATGGTAAATGTTGGAATGTGGTTACTACTGGAAAGCCATGTCATATGAGCTTAAGGTGGTCAGGCTGGTTTTTGGAACATTGTAGCTGGTTTTTTGGGGGTGTAGACTAGTGGTTTTCCAGCCCTAACCAGCTTGATCAAGATCTGTCTTGTTAGTCTCAGCCCCAGCAGCTAGTAGTCCATTCTTTATGTAGTAGATCGATGATAAGTAGAACTTAAAAGCTGTAACTATTGAAAGATATGGTCTGACTGTGCCATGATTGTTCTCAACAGCATGATTAACAGTCGTAATCTATCAGAGAAGTTCTAAAAAAAAAAAAAAAACCCAACTTTACCACACTTTAAAAATAAAGGTGCTTCACGATGCCATAGAGGAACCTTTTTTGTCTAAATGGTTCTATAAAGAACCTTTAACATCTGAAGAACCTTTGTTTCACAAAATGTTCTTTGTGGCGAAAGAAGGTTCTTTAGATTATAAAAAGGTAATAAAGAAATGGTTCTTTAAAAAAAAACTTTGACTGAATGGTTCTTTGTGGAACCAAAAATGGTTCTTCAATGGCATCGCTATGAAAAACCTTTTAAGCACCTTTATTATTAAGAGTGTGGAAAGTATGATTTTGTTTGCCATGTAAAATGGTAAGCTTTTAAAACACCATTACAAATAATTAAAGGGGTGGTTGACTGTTTTTTTTTCTAGGCTTGATTGTTTTTATGGGGTGCAGTCTAACGTGTTCATGTGTTTTTTTTTTTTCTCTCACATAATTTACCTTAAAGGCCCGTTCACACCAAGGACAATAACTATAAGGATAACGATAAAGAAATAGTTCTAAAAATCGTTTTCTGTATTAAAGAACAGCAGCGTCCACACCACAACTATAACGATAAAGACAAAGAAAAAGATATCGTTGGAATCACTTTCAAAACAATTTTTTTTCCAGCTGATGAACGATAAAAAATTGACAGCCAATCAGAATCCATCCTGCTGTAACGAGCTCGAGAATTTAAAGCGCCAGACGAGCGTGCGCTTAGAATAAACAGAAGATATCGTTCGCTGGTGTGGACGCTAATATCGTTATCTTTATAGTTATCTTTATAGTTATCTTTATAGTTATCGTTCTTGGTGTGAACAGGCCTTTATTCCACACCGATCTGTCCCTTCTCTGACAAACGGCTCGATTATTTCCTGTTTTTATGAAGCCCCTCCCTCAGAAATACGCTATGGGCTGAGATTTGTTAGCCGTTGTGATTCGTTTGAGCGCGTCTGAACATCCCGCCCCTCAAGCTCAGAATGTGCTCCAGTTGTAATGTAAACAATGACATCCTCTATATTGCTTATCAATTTGAGCCCGATTGAGACGCAGAGAATATTAATGAAGAGGATCGCGCAGATCCTGTGCAAGCACAGCTCTTAATGGTATGTTTGTTCGTTGTTGTCTCATACTTTTAGATACGCTGTTGTTTGTAAATGCTACTGCTTCTGTTAGCTTTTAATATACAGTTTTATTCTGATTGAAGCTTTAATACAGCACAGCAACCGTACACGCGTCCATGTATAACGCTTCTCATTGCTATGTGAAAATAAGTGTATAAATGGAAAAGTTTGTTGGAGCTCATCTGACGATCTGAAAGAGAGAGATAGAGATGCAGAGCAGGGCAGCGCGAGGAACAGGATTGAAAACCGCTGCTTTAGAACATTGGTTTTGAAACTCGTGAATCCATTAGAATCGTTAGAAGACAGAATCGCGATTCATATATGAACAGATTTTTACGTGCACCCCTAGTTTTCTCTTCCTCTTCTCTAAAGCAGCACAACATGGCCTCGCCCCCTTTGTTGTGTGTTCCCAGGGGCAGAGTTTATCTGGGTTCATGATGTAACAGTCCTGGGAAGAAGCTCGTTGTAGTCCCTTACCAGCTGTTTTTGTAGGCATTAAACTGCCAGAATTTTAAAAGATGAGATCTCCGTTTACATTGAACTTTCAGCGCTGCAACTTTGCAGATATTGTTTATGCTCAAACAGCAACATTACACACTAACTAACGTTAAAAAAGTGAAATTGCAATCAACCACCCCTTTAATTGTGATTTTGCTGCAATGCAAATTGTATTAGATCTTTCAAAAAGCCATTTAAAAACACCCTATGTCTATGTGTGAACTTTTAGGCAAGCACTGGATGTGCATCTGGGGTTTTGGACCTATGGAACATCATCCTAAACACATATTGTTCTCATACTCCTGAGGAAAATGGGGAACGGATTATCAGAGCAACCCAACTTTCTCTCCAGTCTTCCGTTCTGTAATTCTCTTCACATCGCTATTCTGGGTCTGGACTTTGCAGGCAAAACGACGGTGCTGTACCGTCTACAGTTCAATGAGTTTGTCAACACTGTCCCCACCAAAGGTTTCAATGCAGAGAAAGTCAAATTAGCTGTCGGGGACTCACAAACAGTGACGTTTCACTTTTGGGACGTTGGCGGCCAGGAGAAACTGCGCCCTCTTTGGAAGTCCTACACACGTGGCACTGATGGGATCATGTTCGTTGTGGACTCTCTGGACACGGAGAGAATGGAAGAGGCGAAGACGGAGCTTTACAAAATCGCTCGCTCTGAAAATCAAGGAGTGCCTGTGTTGATTATTGCTAACAAGCAGGACTTGAGACATGCTCTGTCACTGTCACAGATAGAGACCATGCTGGCTCTCAATGAACTGGGACCCTCTACACCGTGGCACCTGCAGTCCACCTGCGCCATCATTGGTGACGGACTCAAAGAGGGACTTGAAAGACTTCATGACATGATCCTAAAACGAAGAAAGATGCTTAAACAGCAAAAAAAGACAAGATAGACCGTAAATGTATTATATAAAAGGAGGGGAAAAAGGACAATGCAAGTTGATAGTTGCAAACTTTCATTTTTATGTGCCCAGAGTTGGTGAGAAGAACCAACAAGCACTTTAGTTGTTTACTTTCTCATTGTTTACTTCTCTGGTTGTTTACTATTTGTCATAGACATAGAAATATATAAACGTCATATAAAGATTTTTTCATCACACTGAAAGGTAATTCTTGTTGGAGGTTTTATTTAGATTGTTTATTTGCAATAAAATGGCTTGTTTATTCTAAATTGTCACTTCAATACAGTATTTTAATACATACGTCTGCCAAATATTATGTCATTTTATGGCCAGGTATTTTTTCTTGCACTATCATGTTAAAGGAACAGCTCACCCAACAATTAAAAATCTGTGAATGAAAATCTATTTACATTATTTTATGTTACAGTATTTCATCTTGTTCCCTGAACAATGACTTAAATTTCAGTCTTTTTTAACACAAAGATATTGTATATAGGGATGCACGATATCAGTATCATATCAGTTATCAGTCAAGAAGACTTTTTTTACTTGTAGTGATATTTGATATTTAATTGTGCATGCTCTTTAGTTTAACATTTAGACTATAATTGCAGTCATTTAATGCTCACTTCAAGTTCAACTTCAAAGAACTAAAAATGTTATAACCGGTAAATGTAATAGGATTCTCCATTTTTCATGCCATACATTATAATGTTGTGATGCCTACATTGATTTTAGTTTTTGTTTTATTTAGTCCGTAGGCCCCTCTGTCTGTTGTTATCAGATTAGAAATGACCCTTCACCTATGATCTATGTATCCACCTTTGCAGGAATCAGAAACACTGAAAGAGCTCAACTGGAGAGGATTTGTAGGATTTATCTGCTGTGTATCACATGCTCCTCTAAATTCCAGTCCTGCCACATAAATCCAGAGTGACTGGGACTCTTACCTCCCTGTTCCATTGATGTCTGTAATGCTGAGCTGGGATGGTGACAGACTGGAAAAATTCTGCTGTGCAGTTTCCTTTCCCACACTTTCATTAGACTGATACTGAGCTACAGGTCAGTATTACACCTGCAGGATTTGGAAACCTGTTAGTTCCCCAGTAAAAACACTTAAAGTGGCCCTAAAAACACTTCTGTACACTTTAATCACACTTAATGTGTGCATTTAATTTATTTAATAATATACCAACCCAAAAACCCTCAACATAAATGTTTGCAGAGATTTTCTCAAACTAACTGTACGTAATTTTCACTTAGTTAATTTTGACTATGAACATGTTTGACCAAAGTTTGACAGCTAGCCAGAAGGTTTCCGAATACTTATTCTAAAGAGTATATCTATTGCTCTGTAATTTAAAACCAACAATATTTTTAATATTTTGCTTCAATAGTGCATTTGTTTATTTTGTATCAAATGCAATGGTATTCATATATATATATATTAATACTATAGCCCTCAGTTATGAAAGCCCATTTTAGATAAAAGTAAAAAAGGTAACAGTCTTTATCTCACAATCCTGATGTTTACCTCACAATTCTGTCTTTTTTCCAGAATTTTGAGGCTTTTTCTCTAAATTCTCCCAACTGTTTTTTTTTTTCACCACAAAATATAAATATAAGGTTATTGTGACTTTTATGTTGCAATTCTGACTTTTTTCCCCTAGTGATTGCAAATTTTATGTGCAACTCACATTTTAGACATTTTCTTATCAGAATTGCGAGTGTAATCTTGCAGTTCTGCATTTATATGTTGCAATTTTGAGTTTATGTCTTGTAATTCTAAGATTATATGGAACTATTCAGAATTTCTTTTCTCAGAATGTCGAGAAAAGCATCAGAATTGGGAGATAAAAAATTTAAAATTATGAGAGAAGTTATAATGACCTTTTATTATTTATATTTTATCCCATGGCAGAAACAAGCTTCCATTCTAGCTCCATAGTGCAGACTTATGCTGAATCTGTTTTTCTTCAACCTTAAAAAAGGAGTAGATTATGTGAATGCCCTCTTTTCTTTTCTCTAAACCACTGAGTTTAAAAGAATACATTTTAACTTAAAAAGGGAGTCTTTTTTGATTTGATACATGGCAGTTTTATAGAAATTCACAATGCTTTTTGTTGCTTTTAACCAATTACTGATACTTTAACTAGTTAAAAACAGTTTTAGACAATGTTTCAAGGAAAAGTATGAGCTTGTTGTGTTCAGTTCAGTTCAGAAACCCTGCAGTGCAGTGTATGAGATTGTGTGGGAAAGAGAGAGGTGTAGTGACCTGGCTCTCCATGAAGGCTCCCTTCACTCCCCCCGTCTGTATCTGATGACAGTGTGTTGGCAGACTGCTTTTGTTGTTGAGCTCTGCTCTCGTCTCATTCCAGCTTGCAGGATGAGGTCGGGGTAGATGGGGTCTGGTAGCTGTTTTTCCTCTGTCCTTTTGTATTAAAAACTGATTACTCAGTGGGTCCAAAGGGGGTTCTGACAAACATTAGATTAGGAGATTTTATAGGCTAAATAAGTAATGTTTTGGTCTTTTAGAACTAAGTAAACATTGTGTTTTGTAACCACAGAAGTCTGGTTTATAGCCTAGCAGTGTGCTGCCACAGGTAATGTAATCACTGCTAGGATCTTAAGCATGTTTAGCATGGTAAATACTGATTGCGTTTAATCCCTATGGCTTTAGTAGTTCTAAGGACTGTATTCATCCTGATTCTTGTTGGTCCAGCCATGTCTGATCCAGCCTCAGCGATAAATTACTGCATTGAGAAACTAGCTGGTGCTTGTCTCAGAGAATCATTGGTGACTGAGTTCTCACGGTCATGGTCAAGGTCCAGGAAAAGTTTTTTAAATTGAGGATTTCCGGTCCTGTGAAAGTCATGAAAACGATCAATTAGAAAAAAATAAAAATAAAAAATCTTATGAATTTTAATTGTAAATATCCCCCCCCCCCCCAAAGCTATTTTAATGCTTGAAAATGTTTATTTGGGGTCAGTAGGATTTTTTTTTGTTTTTGAAAGCTTATACGAAACCTGGCTGCATGTTTTAGATATAAAAAAACGGGACAGCAAAGTATTATTACAATTTAAAATGACTGTTAACTGTTTTATCATATAGTTTAGAATGCAGTTTATTCCTGTGATGGCAAAGCTGCATTTCTAGTGTCACATGATCCTTCAGAAATCATCCTAATATGCTGATTTGCTGAAAGATTTCTTGTTAATGTAGTAAATAGTTGTCTCTTTTTTTTTGATGAATAGAACATTTAAAAGAACAGCATTTCTTTGAAATAGCAATGTTGAAATTCATGTCATGATTTATCATGAAGATAGCCTTAGATGCTGACATAGCAATAAAAATAAATAGCTACTTAAAAAATATCCTATACTGACTCCAAGTTTTTGAACAGTGAATCTGTTTTTTTATTTTTGGCTTAATTTTCATACAGTATTCATGAATAAATGCGGCAAAGAAGGGCAAGGTTTTCAGTTAATAACTAATCATATGGCTTAAGAATGCAATTTATAGCACACAGTTTTAATTAATTAATCTATTTTTGTGAGCTTGACCGCCTCAGTCTCTTTTCATATAAACATTTACACGTGAATTAACCATACTCTGAAATGACTCATTAAGCAAGTGTAGTGTTTCCAGTATTTCCATATTTGAAGTTAAGGAAGTTTTTCTTTGCAATAGTTGTTTATATAGTGCACACCTCTGCTGCATTTGTCTTTGTTTCTAGATAGTAATGGATGGTTCTTGACTATGAGTTACTTAATCTGTCATGCCACATGATTGCTGAAAAGCATTTAAATGATGAATTAAAGTTGTAGTATGAGGAAATGTATTTGTGCACATTAAGGAAAGAATAGCTGAGAAAACAGAGCCTCCTGTGAGTAAAAGAACAACTCGGTCTAGTCAGACTAGTTTTATTCTTTAGAGGAATGTGCTTTTTGTGGTGTGTGCATTTCCCCCCACTTTTTCCTCCTCGCTATTTATGTAGAATGCTTGCTAAACTGTGTTAAGCTGATAAATTATACAGTCTCTAAAAATACAGTATATTTATGGGACCTTTAGTTCAAAAGAAGTCAAAAGTTTAGTTAAAAAAAAAAGCATGTTATCAATGGAATGGCATAAGAACGTTTGCCATGGAAATCAGATGTGCATATAGCCTTACTTCCACAATGTGGCAATGTTTTTTAAAGTTCAAAAGAACTCAGAATAAACTGATATTTTTTCTGTTGGTTAATTAAACAGCTCAGGAGACAGGTCTCAACAAATCTCAGCAATACCAAGTATTTTACAATATATTGCAATAGAAATTTACTTGAGTCAGCATGCATGCAGAAACATGCTGACACCTACACAATCAGCTTTTCATACAACAAAATCATTTCACACAACATAGTGCCAAACTAGTCCACAGGTATGTGTATCAAAGGGTTTTGGATGCCTGTGAAATCTCTTCATCTGAGATAATATTCAAGGGAATGTCATGATGAGGTTGCACCCCATGCTTACCAGTCTGTCCAATCACAAACTCTACCAAACTACAAATGTCATTTATTAGTTAAAGAGATACTCACTGTCTTTGTAGAACACCGTGGCTTAAAAAAATTTTTTGTCGTCATGTTGGAGTTTCACAGCCCCAGTCCCCTTTCACTTTCATTACATTGAAAAAACATTGGATATTATCCAGAAATTAAGGCATGAATGACATGAGGGTGAGTAACTGACATACTTTTATTTTTGCGTGAATAATGTTGCTTTATCATACAATTTTAATGCAGATATCTGTATAAAATCACAAACACATTGTTGCCTTCTGTTGAGTGAGTATAAAGACGTCTTCATTAGCAACAGGAAAGGCAGGAGCTCAGTCATCCAAGCCAAAAGTGCAGTTTTTCTTTGTTCTGTATACTATTCTCAAAGGGTGTATCATGTTTACCTTCTAACTAGACCACTCAGTTGAAGAACAACAATGTTTTCTCTCTCACTTTCTAAAGCACAGCTGTTTGCAGGTCTTTTCCAGCCCTGAGGGACGGACTGATATTCTCACCTCTGGAGCTGTGAACTACTTGAGCTCGCTTGCCTGTGCAAACAAAATCCAAGAGTCCTTTGGGGGACCCGGTGACGAGGGCACTGTTGTGATTTTCTGTGTGCTGTAGCAAAACCTTTTTTTCCACAGGGTGCAGGTGCTTCCTTCTGAGGAAATCAGAGGTGTCCTGAACAACACTGTGTTATCAGCAGCTCTCTCAGTGAAGAATAAACAGCAATCACATGGATAACAGGAATCTTGCTCACTTCCCCTAAATGCTGATCTAAGGTCCGTGCAACCTACCTGGATTCATATCAGAATGTAAAATTGGATCAGTGCTTTAGGGCAAGTTATCTAAAACTGCCTTGTTAATAGGGAGGAAATCCTGTCCATTGCTGTTTGGTCACGTGGTCATTTTGGATTCATTGCGTCTCATGAGAATGGGTTTATTTGTTTATCAAGGGCCTATATAATGTGATTAAGAGAAGATTAGATTAGTTAGGTAGTAATTCTCTTCTGTTAATACAGAAATGTGACACTACTATACTAATAAAATTAAAGAAATTATTTATTGCTTAGATTTGTAAATATTATTTACAGTGACTACATCAATAAATATGAATTAATGAAAAATGCTTCTTTTTTTAATGACTATAGAAAACAAAAGTTGTCTTTTAATGTTGTTTAACTGACCTGAGCTACAGTATAGCATAAAAAAATTGAACAGTTGTATTATTACTGACTAACATTAACAAAGATTAATAAATACAGTAACAAATGTTGCTCAATGTTAGTTGATGTTTACTAACCTTTTTAATGCATTAACTGATGTTAACTAATAGACTTTATTGTAAAGTTTTACCCATTTTTCTTGTTCTTTTTATAATATTACAATTTTCATGTCCTTGGATTGTGCATCTTGCCATTCAATGTACCCAGAAAAAAAAATGGTGTATAAAAAAAATATATATTTTCACTCATAAACCATAAGTAACATTGAAATAAACATGAAATTTTGATACAGAAAGACTGAAATAGTATTTTCTTGTAAAATACTTTGATAATGGTTTTATTGGTAAAAACTATTTTTGCACTCTATTTATAAACACTCATTTCCTACAGTCTGGCACTCTCAAAATAACCTGTGATAAACATGTGAATAACAATGACCATGTAGCCATAACACAATTCTTAACCGTTTTTTCTAAATGGCAAACAAAAAGGAGGAAATCATCCCTATCAGTCAGTTTTACGTAATGACTCTGATCCTCTGTTTCTGCAACATCCTGCCATGTTAACAGGTCTTCATTACCAGTAACTCGTTTCCTGAGGATGTTACACGTGGTGAACATGACTTGATTAGCGCCACACACATGCACACACTCGCACACTCTGATACAATCAAGGGAAAGAGACTTCTGACATGATGTTCTGTCAGATGCCCCACAGTGTACACTGTGCCTGCAGTATACTTTCCCTTATTGGAGAGGATGCAGCTGCTAAATGTAAAAAATAAAAGTACCTTCACAAAGGACTCAGTTCATTCCAGCTTACTACTACAGCAAGCTGTAACCTCATCATAATCAGAAAGAATGTCAATTTAGCATTATTTTTAAAATGTAGCATTGATACGTAAGACCATATATGCTATAATTCAACTGTTCTGAGAATCCTGACAAAATCCAAGATGTACATGAGTTTGTTCAGATTTGGGGAAATTTAACGTCATTGCTCACCAATAGATCCTCTGCAGTGAATGGGTGCCGTCAGAATGAGAGCTCAAACAGCTGATAAAAACATCACAATCATCTACAAATAATCCACACAATTTAAGTACATCAAAGAATGTCTTATAATGCGAAAAGCTGTATGTTTGTAAGAACTTCAAACTGTCACTTATGTCCAATTACATCAAACCGGCCAAATTATGAGCCCATAATCCATAATTACACTTTCTCAAGTGAAAAAGTCCGTGTTGTCCTCTCACATCAAATCTACTAACATGTTTGTTTAGAATTATTTTGGACTGTTTTTGCTGGTGAATTGGTGCTTGATCTGTGCATATTTCACTCCTGATTCAGATGAGCCAATCTTTTTCTCTGGAGAGGGCAATATTATGAATAGAGGACTCATATTTTAGCTGGAAGTAATAGCCAGAAATTAAAAATTTCTTAATGATGGATTTGTAAATTATAAATACGCAGCTTGTGGATTATTGTGATGTTTTTATCATCTGTTTGGACTCTTCTTCTGATGGCACCCATTCACTGCAGAGGATCCTCTGGTGAACATGTGATGTAATAATGCTGCATTTCTCCAAATCTGTTCTGATAAACAAACAAACTCATTTATATCTTAAATGATCTAAGGGTGAGTAAATTTTCAGCAAATGTTCATTTTTTGGTGAACTATTTCTTTAATGCAGCAGTTAACATGAACCAACAATTTTAGTAGTATTAATGTTATTTTCTAGCAAACATAATCTAATGTATTTTTGTTAACATTTAAAGTTGTATAGATTAATATTAGTTGCATTATAAACATGAACTAACATTGAGCAATGGTGTATTAAATTTTAACATACAAAGCAAAGTGAAGTCATATTGAACATTTTAATTTTTTTTTTCTTTTTTTTTTCTTTTTTTTGTACAGGAAAAATCATGTGAGAATGATTAGGCGGGTTTCACTCAGTAAAAACCCCTAAGAAGCTTATGTATCATATGGCATAACTGTGTGACACTAAGAATTCCATATATTTTCTGAAGTGGGATTTCTTCTGCTTTCCCACAGAAAGCAGTGGAATGTTGTTTTTCGGTAAAAACACATATGGATCTATGTATATCAATGCAATTTGTAGTTTGCTTTCCTTTTATAATGTAGCACAAACATGTTTTAAAGCAATGTAAAAGATTTACTTAACAATCAAATATGACTTTGTTTTTTTTTCAGAATTATAGGCTACAAAGTGTAGGCCTGATCGGCAAGCACCATACAAGGATCCAGACACAACCACATTTCTTCAGCTCTGATAAAGACCCCCCGGAGACTCGAGTCTACTGTTAACAGTGAGCAGTTTTGGTGTAATAAATGTTGATTTTGTTCAGGACATAATTAGTGCTGTGAGCTTTGAAGCCATGAGCGTTGGCAAACATTTTCACCAGTCTCAACAGTGCGCTTTGACGTCCTCCAGGGATTAAAGTTATTGCAGAGTCCCTACAGCACAGCAATTATGCTATATGCTAATAATGATTGCATCTCTCTGCTTCTTTCGCCTCTTAATTCGGCTGATTAGACTGTCAACGTCACTGCTGCAGTACAGCTAAACCCGCATTTACAGCCTCCTCACATAGAGTAGGCTTTTAACGTTTGTCTTTCAAAAGACCGTTTTTAGTGTTTTTTGTCTGCCATTAGTCTTGCTTTCATGGGACTGTTCTGGATTACACATGTAATTGTTATTTTCCTGTAACATGTTATGAATAGGATAACTTTTTATTGTATTAAACATACAGACACTGTGTTAAAAGACATAAGTGACTAAGTGCCTTCAAGAATATGGTGTAGGCCTGTATGTTGCTGTAGAAAGCTGCATTGCCCCCTACTGGTGATAAGTCGTCATTACTTTCTTCTAATTGCAGTTGAAAGCAGGTGGGAAGGAAACGTAGTTATTGTTTTTAATTAGTAGGTTCAAAAAGTAACATCAAAAAAGAATAATTGGTTAGATAAGCTGACATGATTGTTCATTGTCAATAATTATTGTCAGGTTACACAGCAAGAAATGCACAAACCGTATCAAATAGATGTTTTTTTTTTAATATAGAAAATTGTGTTTGAATCATTGCTCAGAAATAAAAACAATTTGAAAAGTAAACAAAAACTCTGTCATCTTCTCCTCTACTCAATATGCATTTAACTTATTTACACCAAAAAAAAAACAAAAAAAACAGTGGTAATATACTTTTCACTCAGAAATTGCTAGTAAATTTCACAAATAATTGCAACGAAATGGCAAGTAACAAATTTTTAAGTAGAAAGAGTACTATTTTTGTAAAAAAAAAAAAAAAAAAAAAAAAATTTGCAGCATTTATTTGTATCTTATTTGACAAGGAAACATTCCAAATTTTCATTTAAGTTTTTTTAATTGTTTTTTAAATTTAATATGTTTATTTGTTATATTTTATCTAAATTACCGAAAATTATTATATGTGTTTTATCAACTATCTGTCTGTCTGTCTGTATATATATATATATATATATATATATATATATATATATATATATGCCTAACAAAAGCTTGTTGCCATCAAGATACATACAGTATACAGCGTAAAATAAGTATTGAACACAATCTTTTTCAGTAAATATATTTCTAAAGGTGCTGTTGACATGACATTTTCACCAGATGTTGGTAACAACCCAAGTAATCCATACATACAAAGAAAACAATACAAATATACATATATACAGTATACATATAATATCTTGATGGCAACAAGCTTTTCCAGGTTCTCCTGAAAATCAGCATGTGTACCACAATGGTTAACAGTAGGGGTGGTGCTGGTGTTGTGCTATAATTAGTTTGTGCCAAATGCAATTGCTTTCAAGCCAGTGAGTTCAGCTTTAGTCTCATGAAAGTCTCAGTTTTCTTCCAAACTGCTTTAGTGGCTTTTTGTAGCTTTCCAAAGAAGATGATTCTGTGAAGCTCTGAAGTGTCCAGGTGTCATTTTCTCCCATTAAAATTGATGTGGCGTGATTTTTTGTAGCATCTGTATTTTTCCCAAACTTTTCCAAAATCCTCTTTCTACCAACCACTGTTTTAGTTATGAGAGTGATATTTATTGTGCTCGTGAATTGAGCATAGGTTGATCTTGAAATGAACACCCAGGTGTACCTTGTTAACATCTTTAGTGTGACTTCCCATGATAATTGATTTCTTCACCCAATTTAGGTTGATATATACATATAAATAAAACTTAAAAAAACTACAATTTTTCCACTTTAGAAATTTTAAAAGAGGGGGAAATCTAATTTAAATACACTTTAATTTGTCTACGTAAGAGAACAATGACGTGCTTGCATTGACAAAATAAACTGTGACTAGCTTATAAATTATCACATTATTTTTTCTTGAGACCCTGGATGTAAATTAATTCATTATTTTATTTAATTTGTATTATTTTATAATTAATACATTTTTCCCTTGCAGATCTATTGGACACAAAAGTAGAAATAGCTAATTTCTCAAGCCAGATGATCAGGTAAGCAATATATTTGCCACTACTGAGACTAAATCAGTGTTTTCTTTTCTCTTATTGTTAAATGCTGAGTAGGTTGCCAATCATAAAGAATTTATCAAGTCTTGAATTTACAGCTTTTCTGTTTTAACAGCCCAGGCTATTATTTAGTTATAATACCCTTACAAATATTAATAATAAGAACCTTTTTTTTTTTTAATCAAACAGAGAAATACTGATGTACATTACACAATAAGCTAATAATATTAAAATATTAGACAATAATATATGGCAGTGTAAAACACTGGGCTCCATGGTGCGCCTGCGGACTTCCGTGCTCTAGATGGCGCAATTGCGCCTCGAAAGAAAGCATCACGCCAACTCTTAAAAAAAAAAAAGTCAAAATGTAGTAATTCAGTACTATATAAAAAGTACTATTTTCATATAGCTAAAACATGATCTATGACTGCTTGATTTTATGTTGATTAATGAAAATATACTGCGTTTTGATATAATTTGTGGATGCATCATATTCTTTGAACACGATACAAAGTCTGAATAGTGACCAAAAATATTAAAATAACTACAAGGCCACATGTCATTAGATAACTCTGCAAATAATCTCGGCCTGAAATTTGTTTTCCTCTCTCACTCCGCTCTCTCTGTCTGGCTCTACACAAATAACACTTCGCAGCTTGCAGCGCGCGCGCTCTCTCTCTCGCGCCCAGCGCAAACAACAACACTTGTTCGTGCGCGCGGCAGCCTGCTTGATATGCACGCTCACAGCCGCACGCTAGGCCATCGCTTTCTGCCAGCCTTGTGATTAATTAACATCCAGTTCGTAACCCCCCAAATTAGCGCCGGAGCACACGGGCTAATGAGCTCACTGTGATCCTGTAGGTTACAATAACTCCATCAGACCCAGCTCCGAGACTGCGCATCGGACTACAGTGGCGCGCAAAAGTTGTAACAATGGTAGACTGACTATATATACTGCTTTGGATGACATAATGCATAAAAAAGTAAAATATGAAAAATGTCAAATTGAAATTCCAATTTAAGAGGATTTTGAACTACAGTAGAACCAACTCAAAACTACGGCTGAAGGAAGCCTGCATTTGTATAACTGGACTTTTCACAACCTTATAGTTATATATTTATTTCCCTGTGTGACAACTAGCCCCAGTTTTTGTAATATAGGTCTAAATGTCAGAGATAACAAAGTCATTTTTTGAGTCATTGTGTCAGCATTCTTTAACACTGTTGTCTTTTTTCTGCTTAATCATATTGCAATTAGTGCTTTTTTGTGTCACAGCTTGATATCATCTGAATTTAGGCCTCATAAGCCTGTCATTTTGAAACTCCATCATGCTGAGACTTTCAAAATTGCTAAGTTGTAAATCGAAATGCACAAGTACTTATTTCAATCTCTTAAGAGTTTCCATACAGAACTGGATGAATTGTGTTTGTCGTTGGACACAGGACTGGCATAAGGTGGGCAGGAGGGTTTTGACAAAGACATTGGCACCCAGACGGAGCCTCAGGTGCTGTTACTGCTGCATCTTAGACAGTCTGATCACCTCTGTACCAGCCAACTACACAGAGAGAGTAAAAAAACCTAGAATTTCAGAAAATATTTTGTCTGACATTAATAAAACTATAAGAAGAGGTAATATTTGCAATTACCTTTACGTAAAATCTGTGCAGTTAAAAACAAAATTAAGATAATTTACTTTATTCAAATATGATTTTAATAGAATAATTATTTAACATAATATAGAATTATATCATGCTACATTACACAGAAATATAAAGACATATTATATCCATGAAGTGCTGTAAAATTATTAGCACGTGATGTAAAAAAAAAGTTAAGTGACATATAATGTTTGTATAGAGAAATATAAAAAAAAAAAACTTTAAACCAGTTTAACTCTTTGACCCCATTAACAATTCTTTTTTAACGAATGCACTGACAACGCGCATGTTTCTGCGCTCACGTGTTCGCATGTGCACCAGTCCATACGCATCCCACGGGACGCCATTAATCCGTCCCGCATCCGTCGGCCATTTTCATTGGGTGAGGGAGGAGGGTATCGAAGTTTTTAGTTCGCGCTTTAAAACGTGAAATGCCATATTTATAAGCCCGTATTTATAAACACATTTGCATAGATCAAGATGAAAAAGTTGTTTGAATTGGGGGGCCATTTGCATTTGGCGAAACATATGGCAGAGCTGCGGAAGCCACGGGCCATGCCTTCATTAAGCCAGCTCCATTTCATCAGAGCGGAGCGCTCCCCACCACGCTCCCCCGCCGAGCCGCCTTCTGTCCCCGAAGGTTCCATTGACAGGGGACAATATGTCCCCAAGGTGAAACTCACCCCGGTCCCAATGATTATTTAATCTGACTCACGCACCGCTCCTTAAGGGGAAGGGACAGAGAGGGACAAAGTGGTGCTTTTTTTTTAACTTGTCATATGGAAGCGCTGATCTACAGGTGAGGGGGTTGACACATGTTGGCTGAGGATAACACGGTGTTTAGTTTGGCTACAAATGCGTGCCGAAGGAGACGTGGGAGTTGGGTAGCACACGCTTATGGCATGCAGCCTCCTCTGCTTTTTCTCGGGCCTAGCCATAAACAGAAGTGCACATACATCGTCATATTGTATGCAGGCATGGCACACTGCATTACAAACAAGTCCACTGAACTCTGTCCTTTACGTATGTAATATTAGGCCTACAGACCCAGGAAGGCTTATACATTGTACCTGGACAATTATCATCCCCATTCATTATTTTGCCATATATTTAGTCTTATTAATGAAAATGTTAATGAATGTAATTTAAATCAAGACATTATTTGGTAATATCACATATTACGAACTCTAAAATGTTCAAATTAAACATTTTCCTTGTTTTCAGTTAGCCTTTGGTAAGCAAGCTAACAGTTTAAACTTTTAGCATAGCATAGTGCTAACAGGTTAAGAAAAGCTCTTGTAATTAGTTAGAACTGGATTAATAAATTTTTTGCAGACATTTTTATTTATTTATTTTACTCTGTAGCCACAGGAAAATTGATTGGTTGATGGCAAATAAGGACATAATAAAAATTATAGCCTATATATAAATATTAATTATATAGTGTCCATATCACAGTAATGGCCCCTTTAAAATTGAATATTGAAATATTTTATGTGATATAATTTTGTGATTTAAATATTTGCAATTGATATTTTGCATAAAATTGTATTTTATCAGAATATACAGCTACTTTTATTTAACTTTCGTCATTGATGCTTTTGCCTCCAGAATAATGTAGTTACATCATCTTCTAACAGAGACAGAAGCTACGTGTCCTGCCTTTTTTTTTTTTTTTTGGTCTGGTTTTGTTTTGATAGTCATTTAATATAGGCACAAATAGGTATTGAACATTCACATCATTGTTGCCCAGAAAAAAATATTCAGTTATGAATATTGAACATACTGAACTTTCGTCAGCATTAGCAGAGTATGTTATAACACTCTATGGGGTAAGTTGTCCCAATGGCAAATTTAGGATATTTAATGGATTTTTAGAGATTTATCCTATGAAACTTTATTTTATGAATAAAGTTACAGCATCAAAATTAAAGGTATTGCACAAAAATGTCAAACGATTGTTCTAGCAAATAGAAACTGTGATTAATGAGTTGTCTGTAATTTCATTTGTACATAATTGTGTGAATTCATTAATTTAATATTTGCAATTGATGTGTTGTATTAAATTGTATTTCATCAGAATAGTGTACATGGCTACTTTCGAACTGCCATTAATAAATACATATGTTTTTCCCCCTCCAGATTTGTGTAGTTATGACATCTACCAGCGGGGCAAATTTCTGAAGCTAACCAGCGAAAACTTCACCCCATGTTCAGACCTGAACATAAACAGCTTCTTGTGTTTGTGTGCTGAATTCTCATAAAAAGCCTCTTCAGCAGGTAGGTTAAGGTGTTTGGACGTGTGATAACCGCTCTGGTTGTAGCCTTTCATAACCATGTGTGTATGTGTTATTCTCAGTGCTAAAACTCACAAGCAGAGGCATAAATAGACTCTTCTCTCTCCAGGTTTTGATGCTGGCAGATTTCTTGGTATTTGCAGAACTAATTGCATTTTCACTGTTACTAAATTTAGGCCCAGGTGTCTGTTATAGCATACGGTCCAGATATATGACCACCTGTGGGTTTAAAAAAACAGATGCAAGTCTTGGTAATGTTTTTCATTTGGACAAGAGCACCTATTGCCGTTTATATCATGAGAGAAATAATTCAGTTAAGATAAAAGTGTAGGAAAGCTCACAAGTGTGTTTTTGCCCTGTGAAGTTCATAATGAGTAGCTTGTTGTAAGTCACAGTTTCTAACTTCTCCAACATTATCCTTCCTCATTTTTACATTTAGAAATTATGTATTAAACATAAGTCGTGTCAAATGTTTGCTTTGATCATTTGGTTGAAACTTTTCACGGACAGCTTTCCTTCTGACAGCATGATAAATGACTTAAAACGCAGCTGCCATTGTCGCCTGGGCCCTGGAGAAACAGACTTTATAAACACTGGGCTTCGCTGTTAAATACACATCCAATTCAAAATACTAGTTTAATTAATCTGCCACTATGATAATGAATCCAGTTGAACCAATAACTAGACTTCTGCTCGTTATCCAGGGCGGCAGTGGCAGCGAGTTACCCTAATATTTTCTTGTCGCTTAACTGAAGTTTAGATCCGAGGGCTTGCGGTATAGCTGCTTTATTAAGCCACGATTCTACATATTCCAGCTGGGAAAAAGCAACCAGTCCTTTTAATAAGTAATGATTGCCGAAGATCAGAGGAACCGTACAGTAGAGCAAAACAAGTTAAGCGCGAGTTTTGATAATGATGCTTAATAATTCAAAGTGTGTAATTATCCCTTTATGGGGAAGCACAACAGCGGCGGGATGCTGAAGGCACGTTGGCAATTAATGCATGATCGAGGCCAACAGATTGGACCTGGGTGAAGGGTGAGGTGGTGACCATTTAAGATCAATAAATCTGAATCTTGTATCTTGAATCTTGAACTAATCCAGCTCATGGGTTTATTCTCTCATCCAACTCAATGAGGTGCATGAGAAGCATTTTAAACAGTATTGAAGGAGTTCAGAATGGACCCTGGTTGTAATTTAATTTAATTTAATATCAAAATACTTTTATTATTAATTGATTAATTATTTAAAAACCCACAATTCCTAATGCATTATAAACAGCATTTCAGCACAAAAAAATAATACAACATTCCTACCAGCAACAATTATATTATATTATATTATTCTCAAATGTCCCAAATGTTCCCATTTATTTATTTATTTATTTATTTATGAGGTTTAAAATTAGTCAAGATGTTATCTCTTTATGGAGAGACAGTACAGTTACCTAATTTTTACCGAAAGCTCTTTAAATTGGTATTGGAATGTCAAATTATTCAAAGTTTTGCTGCTTATTGTTATTTTGTATGACCTCGATATTAGAGTCCCCATCTTTCCTTTTTTATTTTTTATTCATTTTATTCACTTGTAAGGCTGTTATCTTGAGGTCTGAGGTTATTTGATGTTATCTTCTCATGGAAAGAAAGTATGCTTACCTACTTTTGACTGTAAGCAGTCTCTTGAAGTCTTTTCTTTGTATTGGAATGTATTTGTAACATAATTCTAGGTTTCGCTGCTTTGTTATTTTGTCCGACCTCGAGCTCAGGGTACCCTTCTTTCCTGTTTTCTTCATGCCGCTCTTGACTTTGCCCAGACCTCTTGTTTCCCACATTTTGGTGTTGCCAAAGGTCTTGAATTTGCAACTCAAATAATTGGGATTAATCGGCTCGCTAATCACTGTATTTGTTCTCCCTCCATTTGTGTTTCACAATACGTGGGGAGGAGAAGAAAGGGGAAAAAAAGCTGAAAAGAATCAGTTCTCCTATTAAATCACTATCTTTCAACAAGCAGCTCTCTCTATTCATGCGAGAGGGCATTCAACGAGGGCTGCTTGGCACTCATTGTTTGGTTAAATGAGTAATCATAACATCAATGAGCTGCTGAAATGCGACGCAGAGCACATTGACAACCTTTGTGCCCCCGTGAGGAGGGGGGAGCTAATTTGATCACCGCGATCTGGGCTTCTTTCAGCCACGCGCCACCACAGCCAACAGCTGGAGGGGGTAGGTGCCCCAAACGCACTGCCAAAAAGACGCTACAGAAGAACCATGATCAAACCTCTATTGAAAGAATGAGAGATGCGCCTCAATAGCCATGGCTTTTACAGGACGCCACTTTCAAAAGCAGCAGTGCTCTTGCTCGTGGGCTTCAGGCCAGTATCAAGCACCATTTCTTGCTAGTGTCATGAAGAATTGTCTCACAATCGGTTGTTCAGCCCTGTGAACCCTAATTGCCAGATGGTGGATATTTATCTCCCCCTTCTTCTCTTGAAAGTTGCATTAATTGCAGGTCTGCCCGGGGGTTGAGTCGCACTGATCAGAGTGATAGGAGACGCCGTGACCCTGATTAAACCCCCCACCCACATCCAAACACCCCGGTGCCAGGCCTTCCCTGCAAAGGTGGCGCTGACGTTCAGAGGGGGTTGGTGTGACCGCCTCACCCAATCATTTGCCTATCAAGCCACCTGGGCCTTGACACTTCGGAGGGGGCGGGGGGAGCGCACGCTTGCGAGCTTCGGGGTGAATGACTCCGGTGCATCGAGAAGAGGAGGGTTTAGACCCCCTACACCCCCTCCAGCCCCTAACGGCTGCACCCTCTCTCCGATCCTGGGCTCGTTTACATATCTCCCAGAGATGTAATTGAATTAAATGAAGCTTCTGGAGGGCAGCTGTGGCAGCTGCTGTTTGTGGCATGTCAAACTCGATGCACTTTAAGAGCACTTGCATATGCTCCAAATTAGCAGGTCAGATAAGCGCGCGCTCTCGATGACAGGGGCAATGCTGCCAGCGCAACAAGGGGCCCCGCAGCTGTGGGCAATTCAGCCTGATGGGCCTTTATCACGGGTGCATTATCAGTGTGGAAGTGTGTGTGTGTGTGTGTGTTGGTTAAAGGGTGAACCGTGTGCCAGTGTGCTGCAGGTCACTGATAGTACGTGGGACTAACTGTCCTACTGGAGGCTAATTATTTGTGTGGACCCTGGGTCAGCGAGTGATTTCAGTTTGATTTGACAACATTTATTAGGTGCTAACTGCTGTTTGGGTAGCTGGTACTGTGTGTGTTTTCATTTCGAGTCACCTTAGTGGCCCCAGTCATACGCCTAGATTTATTTCGTTTTAAATATTCTTTAAGTATCTTAGGCTTTCATTGTGCAAACTGGAATATATAAAGACAGTTATGGAAAGCCAAATACTTTGATGGATGCAAAATTAAACAGGCATTAAACAGAAAAGCCAACCAATTTCAGTTGAAATAATTTTTATACATAAAGTTATAATAAAAGTTTGGACACACTTATTTTTTTGTAATTTTTTTTATTTTATTACATGTGAAATTATGGAAATTACTATTTTCTTTTATTTTATGAATGGTTTAAATGTGTGCTGAATGGTTTTTGTTTTGTCATTATTAATTAATAATATAAAACAAGCTTAATGTATTGTTGCAGTTCAGATGGCTGCTTTTCCTTGACTGTTTATATATATATATATATATTATATATATATATATATATATATATATATATATATATATATATATATATATATATATATATCAAATTATTCTGGATCTTTTTTTATTTGATTTAATAAATTATTATTATTATTTCATTGAAGGAGTTCAAATTATTCTGGATCTTTTTTTATTTGATTTAATAACCTAAAAACACAATAAAAAACAAACAAACAAACAAACAAAAAAAACATTATTGTTGCAGTTAAGCTGTATGTTGGATTCTGTTTGGCTGCTTTTCCTTGAATATTTTATTTTATTTTATTTTTTGAAAATAATTTCAAGTATAAGCATAAACATAAGTTTGTAAAATTTCATGAGAAAATTAAAAGCAACTAAAGCATGCCTAGACTTTTGACTGGAATGGTGTACAAACTCTGCATTTATAAACTCTGAACAAATTTATTTTTAGAACTTCACGGTTTCATTTCTCTTGAGTCAATTCAGTCAGCTTTCACTGATATTGCCAGAATTTGTACTCAAACCCCTGTAATCTACAAGGAAAATATTTACACATTGTGTAATTTGTGAGAAAAGTGTTAAATAATTTCCATACTTGTGTCAATACTTCATGTAATGAATCTAATCGTATATTTGTCACACAGAGGTATCACTTTGCATGCCGACAAGAACTTGCTTTGCTTTGGTTTCCTGGGAGATGCTGTGATATTTGAATAATACTTGTCATAGACTAATCAGCTGTCGTGAACAATTACCTAATAGCTTGTCAATCAAAAGCTGTCAGTCAAAAAATTGTTTTGCAATTAAGCTATTTTTATTCTGAATTGGCTGATGTTTATGAGAAATGCAGTCTTATGTAATTGCCGTGAGAGTTACCTGAGAGGAGTTCTCTCTAATTAGCCTCCAGTGTGATTGAGAACCGACTGACTCCTGAATTCCCAGGATAATGGGAAGCAAAAGCCTGGCTAACACAAAAGGGTTGTTTATCATACCATATTTATACTGGTTTCTTCATTGGAACAGATTTGGAGAAATTTTGTATTATATCACTTGCTCACCTCTGTAGTGAATGGGTGCCGTCAGAATGAGAGTCCAAACATCTTATAAAAACAATATTCACAATAATCCACAGCATGTCTTTGGTCGATCAATTAAAGTCTTGTGAAGCAAAAAAGCTGCATTTTTGTAAGAAACAAATCCATCATTAAGGTTTTTTAATTTAAACCATTGATTCTGGCCAAAATATTAATCCATAATCAATAGTTACACTTCCAGTGAAAAAGTCCATCCCCTGTTGTCCTCCCAAAACAAAATCCACCCACATATTTGTTTAGAACCATTTTGGACTGCTTTTTCTTGTAAACAGAGCTTGATCTGTGCATATTTCTCTCCTGATTCAGGCAAGATGACGACTTCATTGCAGAAAGCAATATTATGGGTATTGTATTTCAGCTGGAAGCAATGGTTTTAATTTAAAGTGTCTTGGTGGATTTGTTTGACACACAGCTTTTTGCTTCACAAGACATTAACTCATGGACTGGAGTCGTGTGGAGAATTATTGTGATATTTTTATTAGCTGTTTGGACTCTCATTCTGACAGCACCCATTCACTG